>NW_027437589.1:300000-422500 GCF_965140245.1 Athene noctua
CTTCCCGGCCACAGGGAAGCTGCTAGCCGGGAATTCTCTGCCTGGTTCTACCCGCTGCCCGGAACGCTACGCAGGGCAAAAGCGATTCTCGTCCTCCGTGCGTTCTTTTTCTCAGAAAGAGCCGTGGTGTGCGTTTTCGCCGGAAAACGCGTTTTCGGCCAAAAACGTGTACGTTTGCACTTCCCCGCCACAGGGAAGCTGCTAGCCGGGAATTCTCTGCCTGGTTCTACCCGCTGCCCGGAACGCTACGCAGGGCAAAAGCGATTCTCGTCCTCCGTGCTTGCTTTTTCTCAGAAAGAGCCGTGGTGTGCGTTTTCGCCGGAAAACGCGTTTTCGGCCGAAAACGTGTACGTTTGCACTTCCCGGCCATAGGGAAGCTGCTAGCCGGGAATTCTCTGCCTGGTTCTACCCGCTGCCCGGAACACTACGCAGGGCAAAAGCGATTCTCGTCCTCCGTGCTTGCTTTTTCTCAGAAAGAGCCGTGGTGTGCGTTTTCGCCGGAAAACGCGTTTTCGGCCGAAAACGTGTACGTTTGCACTTCCCGGCCACAGGGAAGCTGCTAGCCGGGAATTCTCTGCCTGGTTCTACCCGCTGCCCGGAACGCTACGCAGGGCAAAAGCGATTCTCGTCCTCCGTGCTTGCTTTTTCTCAGAAAGAGCCGTGGTGTGCGTTTTCGCGGGAAAACGCGTTTTCGGCCGAAAACGTGTACGTTTGCACTTCCCGGCCACAGGGAAGCTGCTAGCCGGCAATTCTCTGCCTGGTTCTACCCGCTGCCCGGAACGCTACGCAGGGCAAAAGCGATTCTCGTCCTCCGTGCTTGCTTTTTCTCAGAAAGAGCCGTGGTGTGCGTTTTCGCCGGAAAACGCGTTTTCGGCCGAAAACGTGTACGTTTGCACTTCCCGGCCACAGGGAAGCTGCTAGCCGGGAATTCTCTGCCTGGTTCTACCCGCTGCCCGGAACGCTACGCAGGGCAAAAGCGATTCTCGTCCTCCGTGCTTGCTTTTTCTCAGAAAGAGCCGTGGTGTGCTTTATCGCCGGAAAACGCGTTTTCGGCCGAAAACGTGTACGTTTGCACTTCCCGGTCACAGGGAAGCTGCTAGCCGGGAATTCTCTGCCTGGTTCTACCCGCTGCCCGGAACACTACGCAGGGCAAAAGCGATTCTCGTCCTCCGTGCTTGCTTTTTCTCAGAAAGAGCCATGGTGTGCTTTTTCGCCGGAAAACGCGTTTTCGGCCGAAAACGTGTACGTTTGCACTTCCCGGCCACAGGGAAGCTGCTAGCCGGCAATTCGCTGCCTATTTCTACCCGCTGCTCAGAACGCTACGCAGGGCAAAAGCGATTCTCGTCCTCCGTGCTTGCTTTTTCTCAGAAAGAGCCGTGGTGTGCGTTTTCGCCGGAAAACGCGTTTTCGGCCGAAAACGTGTACGTTTGCACTTCCCCGCCACAGGGAAGCTGCTAGCCGGGAATTCTCTGCCTGGTTCTACCCGCTGCCCGGAACGCTACGCAGGGCAAAAGCGATTCTCGTCCTCCGTGCTTGCTTTTTCTCAGAAAGAGCCGTGGTGTGCGTTTTCGCCGGAAAACGCGTTTTCGGCCGAAAACGTGTACGTTTGCACTTCCCGGCCACAGGGAAGCTGCTAGCCGGGAATTCTCTGCCTGGTTCTACCCGCTGCCCGGAACGCTACGCAGGGCAAAAGCGATTCTCGTCCTCCGTGCTTGCTTTTTCTCAGAAAGAGCCGTGGTGTGCGTTTTCGCGAGAAAACGCGTTTTCGGCCGAAAACGTGTACGTTTGTACTTCCCGGCCACAGGGAAGCTGCTAGCCGGCAATTCGCTGCCTATTTCTACACGCTGCTCAGAACGTTACGCAGGGCAAAAGCGATTCTCGTCCTCCGTGCTTGCTTTTTCTCAGAAAGAGCCGTGGTGTGCGTTTTCGCCGGAAAACGCGTTTTCGGCGAAAACGTGTACGTTTGGACTTCCCGGCCACAGGGAAGCTGCTAGCCGGGAATTCTCTGCCTGGTTCTACCCGCTGCCCGGAACGCTACGCAGGGCAAAAGCGATTCTCGTCCTCCGTGCTTGCTTTTTCTCAGAAAGAGCCGTGGTGTGCGTTTTCGCCGGAAAACGCGTTTTCGGCCGAAAACGTAGTACGTTTGCACTTCCCGGCCACAGGGAAGCAGCTAGCCGGGAATTCTCTGCCTGGTTCTACCCGCTGCCCGGAACACTACGCAGGGCAAAAGCGATTCTCGTCCTCCGTGCTTGCTTTTTCTCAGAAAGAGCCGTGGTGTGCGTTTTCGCCAGAAAACGCGTTTTCGGCCGAAAACGTGTACGTTTGCACTTCCCCGCCACAGGGAAGCTGCTAGCCGGGAATTCTCTGCCTATTTCTACCCGCTGCTCAGAACGCTACGCAGGGCAAAAGCGATTCTCGTCCTCCGTGCTTGCTTTTTCTCAGAAAGAGCCGTGGTGTGCGTTTTCGCCGGAAAACGCGTTTTCGGCCGAAAACGTGTACGTTTGCACTTCCCGGCCACAGGGAAGCTGCTAGCCGGGAATTCTCTGCCTGGTTCTACCCGCTGCCCGGAACGCTACGCAGGGCAAAAGCGATTCTCGTCCTCCGTGCTTGCTTTTTCTCAGAAAGAGCTGTGGTGTGCGTTTTCGCCGGAAAACGCGTTTTCGGCCGAAAACGTGTACGTTTGCACTTCCCGGCCACAGGGAAGCTGCTAGCCGGGAATTCTCTGCCTGGTTCTACCCGCTGTCCGGAACGCTACGCAGGGCAAAAGCGATTCTCGTCCTCCGTGCTTGCTTTTTCTCAGAAAGAGCCGTGGTGTGCGTTTTCGCCGGTAAACGCGTTTTCGGCCGAAAACGTGTACGTTTGCACTTCCCGGCCACAGGGAAGCTGCTAGACGGGAATTCTCTGCCTGGTTCTACCCGCTGCCCGGAACGCTACGCAGGGCAAAAGCGATTCTCGTCCTCCGTGCTTGCTTTTTCTCAGAAAGAGCCGTGGTGTGCGTTTTCGCCGGAAAACGCGTTTTCGGCGAAAACGTGTACGTTTGCACTTCCCGGCCACAGGGAAGCTGCTAGCTGGGAATTCTCTGCCTGGTTCTACCCGCTGCCCGGAACGCTACGCAGGGCAAAAGCGATTCTCGTCCTCCGTGCTTGCTTTTTCTCAGAAAGAGCCGTGGTGTGCGTTTTCACCGGAAAACGCGTTTTCGGCCGAAAACGTAGTACGTTTGCACTTCCCGGCCACAGGGAAGCTGCTAGCCGGGAATTCTCTGCCTGGTTCTACCCGCTGCCCGGAACGCTACGCAGGGCAAAAGCGATTCTCGTCCTCCGTGCTTGCTTTTTCTCAGAAAGAGCCGTGGTGTGCGTTTTCGCCGGAAAACGCGTTTTCGGCCGAAAACGTGTACGTTTGCACTTCCCCGCCACAGGGAAGCTGCTAGCCGGGAATTCTCTGCCTGGTTCTACCCGCTGCCCGGAACGCTACGCAGGGCAAAAGCGATTCTCGTCCTCCGTGCTTGCTTTTTCTCAGAAAGAGCCGTGGTGTGCGTTTTCGCCGGAAAACGCGTTTTCGGCCGAAAACGTGTACGTTTGCACTTCCCGGCCACAGGGAAGCTGCTAGCCGGGAATTCTCTGCCTGGTTCTACCCGCTGCCCGGAACGCTACGCAGGGCAAAAGCGATTCTCGTCCTCCGTGCTTGCTTTTTCTCAGAAAGAGCTGTGGTGTGCGTTTTCGCCGGAAAACGCGTTTTCGGCCGAAAACGTGTACGTTTGCACTTCCCGGCCACAGGGAAGCTGCTAGCCGGGAATTCTCTGCCTGGTTCTACCCGCTGTCCGGAACGCTACGCAGGGCAAAAGCGATTCTCGTCCTCCGTGCTTGCTTTTTCTCAGAAAGAGCCGTGGTGTGCGTTTTCGCCGGTAAACGCGTTTTCGGCCGAAAACGTGTACGTTTGCACTTCCCGGCCACAGGGAAGCTGCTAGACGGGAATTCTCTGCCTGGTTCTACCCGCTGCCCGGAACGCTACGCAGGGCAAAAGCGATTCTCGTCCTCCGTGCTTGCTTTTTCTCAGAAAGAGCCGTGGTGTGCGTTTTCGCCGGAAAACGCGTTTTCGGCGAAAACGTGTACGTTTGCACTTCCCGGCCACAGGGAAGCTGCTAGCTGGGAATTCTCTGCCTGGTTCTACCCGCTGCCCGGAACGCTACGCAGGGCAAAAGCGATTCTCGTCCTCCGTGCTTGCTTTTTCTCAGAAAGAGCCGTGGTGTGCGTTTTCACCGGAAAACGCGTTTTCGGCCGAAAACGTAGTACGTTTGCACTTCCCGGCCACAGGGAAGCTGCTAGCCGGGAATTCTCTGCCTGGTTCTACCCGCTGCCCGGAACGCTACGCAGGGCAAAAGCGATTCTCGTCCTCCGTGCTTGCTTTTTCTCAGAAAGAGCCGTGGTGTGCGTTTTCGCCGGAAAACGCGTTTTCGGCCAAAAACGTGTACGTTTGCACTTCCCCGCCACAGGGAAGCTGCTAGCCGGGAATTCTCTGCCTGGTTCTACCCGCTGCCCGGAACGCTACGCAGGGCAAAAGCGATTCTCGTCCTCCGTGCTTGCTTTTTCTCAGAAAGTGCCGTGGTGTGCGTTTTCGCCGGAAAACGCGTTTTCGGCCGAAAACGTGTACGTTTGCACTTCCCGGCCATAGGGAAGCTGCTAGCCGGGAATTCTCTGCCTGGTTCTACCCGCTGCCCGGAACACTACGCAGGGCAAAAGCGATTCTCGTCCTTCGTGCTTGCTTTTTCTCAGAAAGAGCCGTGGTGTGCGTTTTCGCCAGAAAACGTGTTTTCGGCCAAAAACGTGTACGTTTGCACTTCCCCGCCACAGGGAAGCTGCTAGCCGGGAATTCTCTGCCTGGTTCTACCCGCTGCCCGGAGCGCTACGCAGGGCAAAAGCGATTCTCGTCCTCCGTGCTTGCTTTTTCTCAGAAAGAGCCGTGGTGTGCGTTTTCGCCGGAAAACGCGTTTTCGGCGAAAACGTGTACGTTTGCACTTCCCGGCCACAGGGAAGCTGCTAGCCGGCAATTCGCTGCCTATTTCTACCCGCTGCTCAGAACGCTACGCAGGGCAAAAGCGATTCTCGTCCTCCGTGCTTGCTTTTTTTCAGAAAGAGCCGTGGTGTGCGTTTTCGCCGGAAAACGCGTTTTCGGCCGAAAACGTGTACGTTTGCACTTCCCGGCCACAGGGAAGCTGCTAGCCGGCAATTCGCTGCCTATTTCTACCCTCTGCTCAGAACGCTACGCAGGGCAAAAGCGATTCTCGTCCTCCGTGCTTGCTTTTTCTCAGAAAGAGCCGTGGTGTGCTTTATCGCCGAAAAACGTGTTTTCGGCCGAAAACGTGTACGTTTGCACTTCCCGGCCACAGGGAAGCTGCTAGCCGGGAATTCTCTGCCTGGTTCTACCCGCTGCTCGGAACACTACGCAGGGCAAAAGCGATTCTCGTCCTCCGTGCTTGCTTTTTCTCAGAAAGAGCCGTGGTGTGCGTTTTCGCCGAAAAACGTGTTTTCGGCCGAAAACGTGTACGTTTGCACTTCCCGGCCACAGGGCAGCTGCTAGCCGGGAATTCTCTGCCTGGTTCTACCCGCTGCCCGGAACGCTACGCAGGGCAAAAGCGATTCTCGTCCTCCGTGCTTGCTTTTTCTCAGAAAGAGCCATGGTGTGCTTTTTCGCCGAAAACGCTTTTTCGGCCGAAAACGTGTACGTTTGCACTTCCCCGCCACAGGGAAGCTGCTAGCCGGGAATTCTCTGCCTGGTTCTACCCGCTGCCCGGAACGCTACGCAGGGCAAAAGCGATTCTCGTCCTCCGTGCTTGCTTTTTCTCAGAAAGAGCCGTGGTGTGCTTTTTAGCCGGAAAACGCGTTTTCGGCCGAAAACGTGTACGTTTGCACTTCCCGGCCACAGGGCAGCTGCTAGCCGGGAATTCTCTGCCTGGTTCTACCCGCTGCCCGGAACGCTACGCAGGGCAAAAGCGATTCTCGTCCTCCGTGCTTGCTTTTTCTCAGAAAGAGCCGTGGTGTGCGTTTTCGCAGGAAAACGAGTTTTCGGCCGAAAACGTGTACGTTTGCACTTCCCGGCCACAGGGAAGCTGCTAGCCGGGAATTCTCTGCCTGGTTCTACCCGCTGCCCGGAACGCTACGCAGGGCAAAAGCGATTCTCGTCCTCCGTGCTTGCTTTTTCTCAGAAAGAGCCATGGTGTGCTTTTTCGCCGGAAAACGCGTTTTCGGCCGAAAACGTGTACGTTTGCACTTCCCGGCCACAGGGAAGCTGCTAGCCGGCAATTCGCTGCCTATTTCTACCCGCTGCTCAGAACGCTACGCAGGGCAAAAGCGATTCTCGTCCTCCGTGCTTGCTTTTTCTCAGAAAGAGCCGTGGTGTGCGTTTTCGCCGGAAAACGTGTTTTCGGCGAAAACGTGTACGTTTGCACTTCCCGGCCACAGGGAAGCTGCTAGCCGGGAATTCTCTGCCTGGTTCTACCTGTTGCCCGGAACGCTACGCAGGGCAAAAGCGATTCTCGTCCTCCGTGCTTGCTTTTTCTCAGAAAGAGCCGTGGTGTGCGTTTTCGCGGGAAAACGCGTTTTCGGCCGAAAACGTGTACGTTTGCACTTCCCGGCCACAGGGAAGCTGCTAGCCGGGAATTCTCTGCCTGGTTCTACCCGCTGCCCGGAACGCTACGCAGGGCAAAAGCGATTCTCGTCCTCCGTGCTTGCTTTTTCTCAGAAAGAGCCGTGGTGTGCGTTTTCGCCGGAAAACGAGTTTTCGGCCGAAAACGTGTACGTTTGCACTTCCCGGCCACAGGGAAGCTGCTAGCCGGGAATTCTCTGCCTGGTTCTACCCGCTGCCCGGAACGCTACGCAGGGCAAAAGCGATTCTCGTCCTCCGTGCTTGCTTTTTCTCAGAAAGAGCCATGGTGTGCTTTTTCGCCGGAAAACGCGTTTTCGGCCGAAAACGTGTACGTTTGCACTTCCCGGCCACAGGGAAGCTGCTAGCCGGCAATTCGCTGCCTATTTCTACCCGCTGCTCAGAACGCTACGCAGGGCAAAAGCGATTCTCGTCCTCCGTGCTTGCTTTTTCTCAGAAAGAGCCGTGGTGTGCGTTTTCGCCGGAAAACGTGTTTTCGGCGAAAACGTGTACGTTTGCACTTCCCGGCCACAGGGAAGCTGCTAGCCGGGAATTCTCTGCCTGGTTCTACCTGTTGCCCGGAACGCTACGCAGGGCAAAAGCGATTCTCGTCCTCCGTGCTTGCTTTTTCTCAGAAAGAGCCGTGGTGTGCGTTTTCGCCGGAAAACGCGTTTTCGGCCGAAAACGTGTACGTTTGCACTTCCCCGCCACAGGGAAGCTGCTAGCCGGGAATTCTCTGCCTGGTTCTACCCGCTGCCCGGAACGCTACGCAGGGCAAAAGCGATTCTCGTCCTCCGTGCTTGCTTTTTCTCAGAAAGTGCCGTGGTGTGCGTTTTCACCGGAAAACGCGTTTTCGGCCGAAAACGTGTACGTTTGCACTTCCCGGCCACAGGGAAGCTGCTAGCCGGGAATTCTCTGCCTGGTTCTACCCGCTGCCCGGAACGCTACGCAGGGCAAAAGCGATTCTCGTCTTCCGTGCTTGCTTTTTCTCAGAAAGAGCCGTGGTGTGCGTTTTCGCCGGAAAACGCGTTTTCGGCCGAAAACGTGTACGTTTGCACTTCCCCGCCACAGGGAAGCTGCTAGACGGGAATTCTCTGCCTGGTTCTACCCGCTGCCAGGAACGCTACGCAGGGCAAAAGCGATTCTCGTCCTCCGTGCTTGCTTTTTCTCAGAAAGAGCCATGGTGTGCTTTTTCGCCGGAAAACGCGTTTTCGGCCGAAAACGTGTACGTTTGCACTTCCCCGCCACAGGGTAGCTGCTAGCCGGGAATTCTCTGCCTGGTTCTACCCGCTGCCCGGAACGCTACGCAGGGCAAAAGCGATTCTCGTCCTCCGTGCTTGCTTTTTCTCAGAAAGAGCCGTGGTGTGCGTTTTCGGCCGAAAACGCGTTTTCGGCCGAAAACGTGTACGTTTGCACTTCCCCGCCACAGGGAAGCTGCTAGACGGGAATTCTCTGCCTGGTTCTACCCGCTGCCCGGAACGCTACGCAGGGCAAAAGCGATTCTCGTCCTCCGTGCTTGCTTTTTCCCAGAAAGAGCCGTGGTGTGCGTTTTCGCCGGAAAACGCGTTTTCGGACGAAAACGTGTACGTTTGCACTTCCCGGCCACAGGGAAGCTGCTAGCCGGGAATTCTCTGCCTGGTTCTACCCGCTGCCCGGAACGCTACGCAGGGCAAAAGCGATTTTCGTCCTTCGTGCTTGCTTTTTCTCAGAAAGAGCCATGGTGTGCTTTTTCGCCAGAAAACGCTTTTTCGGCCGAAAACGTGTACGTTTGCACTTCCCCGTCACAGGGAAGCTGCTAGCCGGGAATTCTCTGCCTGGTTCTACCCGCTGCTCAGAACGCTACGCAGGGCAAAAGCGATTCTCGTCCTCCGTGCTTGCTTTTTCTCAGAAAGAGCCGTGGTGTGCGTTTTCGCCGGAAAACGCGTTTTCGGCCGAAAACGTGTACGTTTGCACTTCCCCGCCACAGGGAAGCTGCTAGCCGGGAATTCTCTGCCTGGTTCTACCCGCTGCCCGGAACGCTACGCAGGGCAAAAGCGATTCTCGTCCTCCGTGCTTGCTTTTTCTCAGAAAGAGCCGTGGTGTGCGTTTTCACCGGAAAACGCGTTTTCGGCCGAAAACGTGTACGTTTGCACTTCCCGGCCACAGGGAAGCTGCTAGCCGGGAATTCTCTGCCTGGTTCTACCCGCTGCCCGGAACGCTACGCAGGGCAAAAGCGATTCTCGTCCTCCGTGCTTGCTTTTTCTCAGAAAGAGCCGTGGTGTGCGTTTTCGCGGTAAAACGCGTTTTCGGCCGAAAACGTGTACGTTTGCACTTCCCGGCCACAGGGCAGCTGCTAGCCGGGAATTCTCTGCCTGGTTCTACCCGCTGCCCGGAACGCTACGCAGGGCAAAAGCGATTCTCGTCCTCCGTGCTTGCTTTTTCTCAGAAAGAGCCGTGGTGTGCGTTTTCGCCGGAAAACGCGTTTTCGGCCGAAAACGTGTACGTTTGCACTTCCCGGCCACAGGGAAGCTGCTAGCCGGGAATTCTCTGCCTGGTTCTACCCGCTGCCCGGAACACTACGCAGGGCAAAAGCGATTCTCGTCCTCCGTGCTTGCTTTTTCTCAGAAAGAGCCGTGGTGTGCGTTTTCGCCAGAAAACGCGTTTTCGGCCGAAAACGTGTACGTTTGCACTTCCCGGCCACAGGGAAGCTGCTAGCCGGGAATTCTCTGCCTGGTTCTACCCGCTGCCCGGAACGCTACGCAGGGCAAAAGCGATTCTCGTCCTCCGTGCTTGCTTTTTCTCAGAAAGAGCCGTGGTGTGCGTTTTCGCCGGAAAATGCGTTTTCGGCGAAAACGTGTACGTTTGCACTTCCCGGCCACAGGGAAGCTGCTAGCCGGGAATTCTCTGCCTGGTTCTACCCGTTGCCCGGAACACTACGCAGGGCAAAAGCGATTCTCGTCCGCCGTTCTTGCTTTTTCTCAGAAAGAGCCGTGGTGTGCGTTTTCGCCGGAAAACGCGTTTTCGGCCGAAAACGTGTACGTTTGCACTTCCCGGCCACAGGGAAGCTGCTAGCCGGGAATTCTCTGCCTGGTTCTACCCGCTGCCCGGAACGCTACGCAGGGCAAAAGCGATTCTCGTCCTCCGTGCGTTCTTTTTCTCAGAAAGAGCCGTGGTGTGCGTTTTCGCCGGAAAACGCGTTTTCGGCCGAAAACGTGTACGTTTGCACTTCCCCGCCACAGGGAAGCTGCTAGACGGGAATTCTCTGCCTGGTTCTACCCGCTGCCAGGAACGCTACGCAGGGCAAAAGCGATTCTCGTCCTCCGTGCTTGCTTTTTCTCAGAAAGAGCCGTGGTGTGCTTTTTCGCCGGAAAACGCGTTTTCGGCCGAAAACGTGTACGTTTGCACTTCCCGGCCACAGGGAAGCTGCTAGCCGGCAACTCGCTGCCTATTTCTACCCGCTGCTCAGAACGCTACGCAGGGCAAAAGCGATTCTCGTCCTCCGTGCTTGCTTTTTCTCAGAAAGAGCCATGGTGTGCTTTTTCGCCGGAAAACGCGTTTTCGGCCGAAAACGTGTACGTTTGCACTTCCCGGCCACAGGGAAGCTGCTAGCCGGCAATTAGCTGCCTATTTCTACCCGCTGCTCAGAACGCTACGCAGGGCAAAAGCGATTCTCGTCCTCCGTGCTTGCTTTTTCTCAGAAAGAGCCGTGGTGTGCGTTTTCGCCGGAAAACGCGTTTTCGGCCGAAAACGTGTACGTTTGCACTTCCCCGCCACAGGGAAGCTGCTAGCCGGGAATTCTCTGCCTGGTTCTACCCGCTGCCCGGAACGCTACGCAGGGCAAAAGCGATTCTCGTCCTCCGTGCTTGCTTTTTCTCAGAAAGAGCCGTGGTGTGCGTTTTCGCCGGAAAACGCGTTTTCGGCCGAAAACGTGTACGTTTGCACTTCCCGGCCACAGGGAAGCTGCTAGCCGGGAATTCTCTGCCTGGTTCTACCCGCTGCCCGGAACGCTACGCAGGGCAAAAGCGATTCTCGTCCTCCGTGCTTGCTTTTTCTCAGAAAGAGCCGTGGTGTGCGTTTTCACCGGAAAACGCGTTTTCGGCCGAAAACGTGTACGTTTGCACTTCCCGGCCACAGGGAAGCTGCTAGCCGGGAATTCTCTGCCTGGTTCTACCCGCTGCCCGGAACGCTACGCAGGGCAAAAGCGATTCTCGTCCTCCGTGCTAGCTTTTTCTCAGAAAGAGCCGTGGTGTGCGTTTTCACCGGAAAACGCGTTTTCGGCCGAAAACGTGTACGTTTGCACTTCCCGGCCACAGGGAAGCTGCTAGCCGGGAATTCTCTGCCTGGTTCTACCCGCTGCCCGGAACGCTACGCAGGGCAAAAGCGATTCTCGTCCTCCGTGCTTGCTTTTTCTCAGAAAGAGCCGTGGTGTGCTTTATCGCCGGAAAACGCGTTTTCGGCCGAAAACGTGTACGTTTACACTTCCCGGCCACAGGGAAGCTGCTAGCCGGCAATTCGCTGCCTATTTCTACCCGCTGCTCAGAACGCTACGCAGGGCAAAAGCGATTCTCGTCCTCCGTGCTTTCTTTTTCTCAGAAAGAGCCGTGGTGTGCGTTTTCGCGGGAAAACGCGTTTTCGGCCGAAAACGTGTACGTTTGCACTTCCCGGCCACAGGGAAGCTGCTAGCCGGGAATTCTCTGCCTGGTTCTACCCGCTGCCCGGAACGCTACGCAGGGCAAAAGCGATTCTCGTCCTCCGTGCTTGCTTTTTCTCAGAAAGAGCCGTGGTGTGCGTTTTCGCCGGAAAACGCGTTTTCGGCCGAAAACGTGTACGTTTGCACTTCCCGGCCACAGGGAAGCTGCTAGCCGGGAATTCTCTGCCTGGTTCTACCCGCTGCCCGGAACGCTACGCAGGGCAAAAGCGATTCTCGTCCTCCGTGCTTGCTTTTTCTCAGAAAGAGCCGTGGTGTGCGTTTTCGCCGGAAAACGCGTTTTCGGCCGAAAACGTGTACGTTTGCACTTCCCGGCCACAGGGAAGCTGCTAGCCGGGAATTCTCTGCCTATTTCTACCCGCTGCTCAGAACGTTACGCAGGGCAAAAGCGATTCTCGTCCTCCGTGCTTTCTTTTTCTCAGAAAGAGCCGTGGTGTGAGTTTTCGCGGGAAAACGCGTTTTCGGCCGAAAACGTGTACGTTTGCACTTCCCGGCCACAGGGAAGCTGCTAGCCGGGAATTCTCTGCCTGGTTCTACCCGCTGCCCGGAACGCTACGCAGGGCAAAAGCGATTCTCGTCCTCCGTGCTTGCTTTTTCTCAGAAAGAGCCGTGGTGTGCTTTTTCGCCGGAAAACGCGTTTTCGGCCGAAAACGTGTACGTTTGCACTTCCCAGCCACAGGGAAGCTGCTAGCCGGGAATTCTCTGCCTGGTTCTACCCGCTGCCCGGAACGCTACGCAGGGCAAAAGCGATTCTCGTCCTCCGTGCTTGCTTTTTCTCAGAAAGAGCCGTGGTGTGCGTTTTCGCCGGAAAACGCGTTTTCGGCCGAAAACGTGTACGTTTGCACTTCCCGGCCACAGGGAAGCTGCTAGCCGGGAATTCTCTGCCTGGTTCTACCCGCTGCCCGGAACGCTACGCAGGGCAAAAGCGATTCTCGTCCTCCGTGCTTGCTTTTTCTCAGAAAGAGCCATGGTGTGCTTTTTCTCCGGAAAACGCGTTTTCGGCCGAAAACGTGTACGTTTGCACTTCCCGGCCACAGGGAAGCTGCTAGCCGGCAATTCGCTGCCTATTTCTACCCGCTGCTCAGAACGCTACGCAGGGCAAAAGCGATTCTCGTCCTCCGTGCTTGCTTTTTCTCAGAAAGAGCCGTGGTGTGCGTTTTCGCCGGAAAACGCGTTTTCTGCCAAAAACGTGAACGTTTGCACTTCCCCGCCACAGGGAAGCTGCTAGCCGGGAATTCTCTGCCTGGTTCTACCCGCTGCCCGGAACGCTACGCAGGGCAAAAGCGATTCTCGTCCTCCGTGCTTGCTTTTTCTCAGAAAGAGCCGTGGTGTGCGTTTTCGCCGGAAAACGCGTTTTCGGCCGAAAACGTGTACGTTTGCACTTCCCGGCCACAGGTAAGCTGCTAGCCGGGAATTCTCTGCCTGGTTCTACCCGCTGCCCGGAACGCTACGCAGGGCAAAAGCGATTCTCGTCCTCCGTGCTTGCTTTTTCTCAGAAAGAGCCGTGGTGTGCGTTTTCGCCGGTAAACGCGTTTTCGGCCGAAAACGTGTACGTTTGAACTTCCCGGCCACAGGGAAGCTGCTAGACGGGAATTCTCTGCCTGGTTCTACCCGCTGCCCGGAACGCTACGCAGGGCAAAAGCGATTCTCGTCCTCCGTGCTTGCTTTTTCTCAGAAAGAGCCGTGGTGTGCGTTTTCGCCGGAAAACGCGTTTTCGGCGAAAACGTGTACGTTTGCACTTCCCGGCCACAGGGAAGCTGCTAGCCGGGAATTCTCTGCCTGGTTCTACCCGCTGCCCGGAACGCTACGCAGGGCAAAAGCGATTCTCGTCCTCCGTGCTTGCTTTTTCTCAGAAAGAGCCGTGGTGTGCGTTTTCGCCGGAAAACGCGTTTTCGGCCGAAAACGTGTACGTTTGCACTTCCCGGCCACAGGGAAGCTGCTAGCCGGGAATTCTCTGCCTGGTTCTACCCGCTGCCCGGAACGCTACGCAGGGCAAAAGCGATTCTCGTCCTCCGTGCTTGCTTTTTCTCAGAAAGAGCCGTGGTGTGCGTTTTCGCCGGAAAACGCGTTTTCGGCCGAAAACGTGTACGTTTGCACTTCCCGGCCACAGGGAAGCTGCTAGCCGGGAATTCTCTGCCTGGTTCTACCCGCTGCCCGGAACGCTACGCAGGGCAAAAGCGATTCTCGTCCTCCGTGCTTGCTTTTTCTCAGAAAGAGCCGTGGTGTGCGTTTTTGCCAGAAAACGCGTTTTCGGCCGAAAACGTGTACGTTTGCACTTCCCGGCCACAGGGAAGCTGCTAGCCGGGAATTCTCTGCCTGGTTCTACCCGCTGCCCGGAACGCTACGCAGGGCAAAAGCGATTCTCGTCCTCCGTGCTTGCTTTTCTCAGAAAGAGCCGTGGTGTGCGTTTTCGCCGTAAAATGCGTTTTCGGCGAAAACGTGTACGTTTGCACTTCCCGGCCACAGGGAAGCTGCTAGCCGGGAATTCTCTGCCTGGTTCTACCCGTTGTCCTGAACACTACGCAGGGCAAAAGCGATTCTCGTCCTCCGTTCTTGCTTTTTCTCAGAAAGAGCCGTGGTGTGCGTTTTCGCCGGAAAAGGCGTTTTCGGCCGAAAACGTGTACGTTTGCACTTCCCGGCCACAGGGAAGCTGCTAGCCGGCAATTCTCTGCCTGGTTCTACCCGCTGCCCGGAACGCTACGCAGGGCAAAAGCGATTCTCGTCCTCCGTGCTTGCTTTTTCTCAGAAAGAGCCGTGGTGTGCGTTTTCGCCGGAAAACGCGTTTTCGGCCGAAAACGTGTACGTTTGCACTTCCCCGCCACAGGGAAGCTGCTAGACGGGAATTCTCTGCCTGGTTCTACCCGCTGCCAGGAACGCTACGCAGGGCAAAAGCGATTCTCGTCCTCCGTGCTTGCTTTTTCTCAGAAAGAGCCGTGGTGTGCTTTTTCGCCGGAAAACGCGTTTTCGGCCGAAAACGTGTACGTTTGCACTTCCCGGCCACAGGGAAGCTGCTGGCCGGGAATTCTCTGCCTGGTTCTACCCGCTGCCCGGAACGCTACGCAGGGCAAAAGCGATTCTCGTCCTCCGTGCTTGCTTTTTCTCAGAAAGAGCCGTGGTGTGCGTTGTCGCCGGAAAACGCGTTTTCGGCCGAAAACGTGTACGTTTGCACTTCCCGGCCACAGGGAAGCTGCTAGCCGGCAATTCGCTGCCTATTTCTACCCGCTGCTCAGAACGCTACGCAGGGCAAAAGCGATTCTCGTCCT
The DNA here is from genome assembly GCF_965140245.1 of Athene noctua. Classification (NCBI taxonomy): domain Eukaryota; kingdom Metazoa; phylum Chordata; class Aves; order Strigiformes; family Strigidae; genus Athene; species Athene noctua. Next base: position 314,587 of record NW_027437589.1, read on the forward strand.
CCGTGCTTGCTTTTTCTCAGAAAGAGCCGTGGTGTGCGTTTTCGCCGGAAAACGCGTTTTCGGCCGAAAACGTGTACGTTTGCACTTCCCGGCCACAGGTAAGCTGCTAGCCGGGAATTCTCTGCCTGGTTCTACCCGCTGCCCGGAACGCTACGCAGGGCAAAAGCGATTCTCGTCCTCCGTGCTTGCTTTTTCTCAGAAAGAGCCGTGGTGTGCGTTTTCGCCGGAAAACGTGTTTTCGGCGAAAACGTGTACGTTTGCAATTCCCGGCCACAGGGAAGCTGCTAGCCGGGAATTCTCTGCCTGGTTCTACCCGCTGCCCGGAACGCTACGCAGGGCAAAAGCGATTCTCGTCCTCCGTGCTTGCTTTTTCTCAGAAAGAGCCGTGGTGTGCGTTTTCACCGGAAAACGCGTTTTCGGCCGAAAACGTGTACGTTTGCACTTCCCGGCCACAGGGAAGCTGCTAGCCGGGAATTCTCTGCCTGGTTCTACCCGCTGCCCGGAACGCTACGCAGGGCAAAAGCGATTCTCGTCCTCCGTGCTAGCTTTTTCTCAGAAAGAGCCGTGGTGTGCGTTTTCACCGGAAAACGCGTTTTCGGCCGAAAACGTGTACGTTTGCACTTCCCGGCCACAGGGAAGCTGCTAGCCGGGAATTCTCTGCCTGGTTCTACCCGCTGCCCGGAACGCTACGCAGGGCAAAAGCGATTCTCGTCCTCCGTGCTTGCTTTTTCTCAGAAAGAGCCGTGGTGTGCTTTATCGCCGGAAAACGCGTTTTCGGCCGAAAACGTGTACGTTTGCACTTCCCGGCCACAGGGAAGCTGCTAGCCGGCAATTCGCTGCCTATTTCTACCCGCTGCTCAGAACGCTACGCAGGGCAAAAGCGATTCTCGTCCTCCGTGCTTTCTTTTTCTCAGAAAGAGCCGTGGTGTGCGTTTTCGCCGGAAAACGCGTTTTCGGCCGAAAACGTGTACGTTTGCACTTCCCGGCCACAGGGAAGCTGCTAGCCGGGAATTCTCTGCCTGGTTCTACCCGCTGCCCGGAACGCTACGCAGGGCAAAAGCGATTCTCGTCCTCCGTGCTTGCTTTTTCTCAGAAAGAGCCGTGGTGTGCGTTTTCGCCGGAAAACGCGTTTTCGGCCGAAAACGTGTACGTTTGCACTTCCCGGCCACAGGGAAGCTGCTAGCCGGGAATTCTCTGCCTGGTTCTACCCGCTGCCCGGAACGCTACGCAGGGCAAAAGCGATTCTCGTCCTCCGTGCTTGCTTTTTCTCAGAAAGAGCCGTGGTGTGCGTTTTCGGCCGAAAACGTGTAGGTTTGCACTTCCCGGCCACAGGGAAGCTGCTAGCCGGGAATTCTCTGCCTGGTTCTACCCGCTGCCCGGAACGCTACGCAGGGCAAAAGCGATTCTCGTCCTCCGTGCTTGTTTTTTCTCAGAAAGAGCCGTGGTGTGCTTTTTCGCCGGAAAACGCGTTTTCGGCCGAAAACGTGTACGTTTGCACTTCCCCGCCACAGGGAAGCTGCTAGCCGGGAATTCTCTGCCTGGTTCTACCCGCTGCCCGGAACGCTACGCAGGGCAAAAGCGATTCTCGTCCTCCGTGCTTGCTTTTTCTCAGAAAGAGCCGTGGTGTGCGTTTTCGCCGGAAAACGCGTTTTCGGACGAAAACGTGTACGTTTGCACTTCCCGGCCACAGGGAAGCTGCTAGCCGGGAATTCTCTGCCTGGTTCTACCCGCTGCCCGGAACGCTACGGAGGGCAAAAGCGATTTTCGTCCTTCGTGCTTGCTTTTTCTCAGAAAGAGCCATGGTGTGCTTTTTCGCCAGAAAACGCGTTTTCGGCCGAAAACGTGTACGTTTGCACTTCCCGGCCACAGGGAAGCTGCTAGCCGGGAATTCTCTGCCTGGTTCTACCCGCTGCTCAGAACGCTACGCAGGGCAAAAGCGATTCTCGTCCTCCGTGCTTGCTTTTTCTCAGAAAGAGCCGTGGTGTGCGTTTTCGCGGTAAAACGCGTTTTCGGCCGAAAACGTGTACGTTTGCACTTCCCGGCCACAGGGCAGCTGCTAGCCGGGAATTCTCTGCCTGGTTCTACCCGCTGCCCGGAACGCTACGCAGGGCAAAAGCGATTCTCGTCCTCCGTGCTTGCTTTTTCTCAGAAAGAGCCGTGGTGTGCGTTTTCGCCGGAAAACGCGTTTTCGGCCGAAAACGTGTACGTTTGCACTTCCCGGCCACAGGGAAGCTGCTAGCCGGGAATTCTCTGCCTGGTTCTACCCGCTGCCCGGAACACTACGCAGGGCAAAAGCGATTCTCGTCCTCCGTGCTTGCTTTTTCTCAGAAAGAGCCGTGGTGTGCGTTTTCGCCAGAAAACGCGTTTTCGGCCTAAAACGTGTACGTTTGCACTTCCCGGCCACAGGGAAGCTGCTAGCCGGGAATTCTCTGCCTGGTTCTACCCGCTGCCCGGAACGCTACGCAGGGCAAAAGCGGTTCTCGTCCTCCGTGCTTGCTTTTTCTCAGAAAGAGCCGTGGTGTGCGTTTTCGCCGGAAAATGCGTTTTCGGCGAAAACGTGTACGTTTGCACTTCCCGGCCACAGGGAAGCTGCTAGCCGGGAATTCTCTGCCTGGTTCTACCCGTTGCCCGGAACACTACGCAGGGCAAAAGCGATTCTCGTCCTCCGTTCTTGCTTTTTCTCAGAAAGAGCCGTGGTGTGCGTTTTCGCCGGAAAACGCGTTTTCGGCCGAAAACGTGTACGTTTGCACTTCCCGGCCACAGGGAAGCTGCTAGCCGGCAATTCTCTGCCTGGTTCTACCCGCTGCCCGGAACGCTACGCAGGGCAAAAGCGATTCTCGTCCTCCGTGCTTGCTTTTTCTCAGAAAGAGCCGTGGTGTGCGTTTTCGCCGGAAAACGCGTTTTCGGCCGAAAACGTGTACGTTTGCACTTCCCCGCCACAGGGAAGCTGCTAGACGGGAATTCTCTGCCTGGTTCTACCCGCTGCCAGGAACGCTACGCAGGGCAAAAGCGATTCTCGTCCTCCGTGCTTGCTTTTTCTCAGAAAGAGCCGTGGTGTGCTTTTTCGCCGGAAAACGTGTTTCAGCCGAAAACGTGTACGTTTGCACTTCCCGGCCACAGGGAAGCTGCTAGCCGGGAATTCTCTGCCTGGTTCTACCCGCTGCCCGGAACACTACGCAGGGCAAAAGCGATTCTCGTCCTCCGTGCTTGCTTTTTCTCAGAAAGAGCCATGGTGTGCTTTTTCGCCGGAAAACGCGTTTTCGGCCGAAAACGTGTACGTTTGCACTTCCCGGCCACAGGGAAGCTGCTAGCCGGCAATTAGCTGCCTATTTCTACCCGCTGCTCAGAACGATACGCAGTGCAAAAGCGATTCTCGTCCTCCGTGCTTGCTTTTTCTCAGAAAGAGCCGTGGTGTGCGTTTTCGCCGGAAAACGCGTTTTCGGCCGAAAACGTGTACGTTTGCACTTCCCCGCCACAGGGAAGCTGCTAGCCGGGAATTCTCTGCCTGGTTCTACCCGCTGCCCGGAACGCTACGCAGGGCAAAAGCGATTCTCGTCCTCCGTGCTTGCTTTTTCCCAGAAAGAGCCGTGGTGTGCGTTTTCGCCGGAAAACGCGTTTTCGGCCGAAAACGTGTACGTTTGCACTTCCCGGCCACAGGGAAGCTGCTAGCCGGGAATTCTCTGCCTGGTTCTACCCGCTGCCCGGAACGCTACGCAGGGCAAAAGCGATTCTCGTCCTCCGTGCTTGCTTTTTCTCAGAAAGAGCCGTGGTGTGCGTTTTCGCCGGAAAACGCGTTTTTGGCCGAAAACGTGTACGTTTGCACTTCCCGGCCACAGGGAAGCTGCTAGCCGGGAATTCTCTGCCTGGTTCTACCCGCTGCCCGGAACGCTACGCAGGGCAAAAGCGATTCTCGTCCTCCGTGCTTGCTTTTTCTCAGAAAGAGCCGTGGTGTGCGTTTTCGCGGTAAAACGCGTTTTCGGCCGAAAACGTGTACGTTTGCACTTCCCGGCCACAGGGCAGCTGCTAGCCGGGAATTCTCTGCCTGGTTCTACCCGCTGCCCGGAACGCTACGCAGGGCAAAAGCGATTCTCGTCCTCCGTGCTTGCTTTTTCTCAGAAAGAGCCGTGGTTTGCGTTTTCGCCGGAAAACGCGTTTTCGGCCGAAAACGTGTACGTTTGCACTTCCCGGCCACAGGGAAGCTGCTAGCCGGGAATTCTCTGCCTGGTTCTACCCGCTGCCCGGAACACTACGCAGGGCAAAAGCGATTCTCGTCCTCCGTGCTTGCTTTTTCTCAGAAAGAGCCGTGGTGTGCGTTTTCGCCAGAAAACGCGTTTTCGGCCGAAAACGTGTACGTTTGCACTTCCCGGCCACAGGGAAGCTGCTAGCCGGGAATTCTCTGCCTGGTTCTACCCGCTGCCCGGAACGCTACGCAGGGCAAAAGCGATTCTCGTCCTCCGTGCTTGCTTTTTCTCAGAAAGAGCCGTGGTGTGCGTTTTCGCCGGAAAATGCGTTTTCGGCGAAAACGTGTACGTTTGCACTTCCCGGCCACAGGGAAGCTGCTAGCCGGGAATTCTCTGCCTGGTTCTACCCGTTGCCCGGAACACTAAGCAGGGCAAAAGCGATTCTCGTCCTCCGTTCTTGCTTTTTCTCAGAAAGAGCCGTGGTGTGCGTTTTCGCCGGAAAACGCGTTTTCGGCCGAAAACGTGTACGTTTGCACTTCCCGGCCACAGGGAAGAAGCTAGCCGGGAATTCTCTGCCTGGTTCTACCCGCTGCCCGGAACGCTACGCAGGGCAAAAGCGATTCTCGTCCTCCGTGCTTGCTTTTTCTCAGAAAGAGCCGTGGTGTGCGTTTTCGCCGGAAAACGCGTTTTCGGCCGAAAACGTGTACGTTTCCACTTCCCCGCCACAGGGAAGCTGCTAGACGGGAATTCTCTGCCTGGTTCTACCCGCTGCCAGGAACGCTACGCAGGGCAAAAGCGATTCTCGTCCTCCGTGCTTGCTTTTTCTCAGAAAGAGCCGTGGTGTGCTTTTTCGCCGGAAAACGCGTTTTCGGCCGAAAACGTGTACGTTTGCACTTCCCGGCCACAGGGAAGCTGCTAGCCGGCAACTCGCTGCCTATTTCTACCCGCTGCTCAGAACGCTACGCAGGGCAAAAGCGATTCACGTCCTCCGTGCTTGCTTTTTCTCAGAAAGAGCCATGGTGTGCTTTTTCGCCGGAAAACGCGTTTTCGGCCGAAAACGTGTACGTTTGCACTTCCCGGCCACAGGGAAGCTGCTAGCCGGCAATTAGCTGCCTATTTCTACCCGCTGCTCAGAACGCTACGCAGGGCAAAAGCGATTCTCGTCCTCCGTGCTTGCTTTTTCTCAGAAAGAGCCGTGGTGTGCGTTTTCGCCGGAAAACGCGTTTTCGGCCGAAAACGTGTACGTTTGCACTTCCCCGCCACAGGGAAGCTGCTAGCCGGGAATTCTCTGCCTGGTTCTACCCGCTGCCCGGAACGCTACGCAGGGCAAAAGCGATTCTCGTCCTCCGTGATTGCTTTTTCCCAGAAAGAGCCGTGGTGTGCGTTTTCGCCGGAAAACGCGTTTTCGGCCGAAAACGTGTACGTTTGCACTTCCCCGCCACAGGGAAGCTGCTAGCCGGGAATTCTCTGCCTGGTTCTACCCGCTGCCCGGAACGCTACGCAGGGCAAAAGCGATTCTCGTCCTCCGTGCTTGCTTTTTCTCAGAAAGAGCCGTGGTGTGCGTTTTCGCCGGAAAACGCGTTTTCGGCCGAAAACGTGTACGTTTGCACTTCCCGGCCACAGGGAAGCTGCTAGCCGGGAATTCTCTGCCTGGTTCTACCCGCTGCCCGGAACGCTACGCAGGGCAAAAGCGATTCTCGTCCTCCGTGCTTGCTTTTTCTCAGAAAGAGCCGTGGTGTGCTTTATCGCCGGAAAACGCGTTTTCGGCCGAAAACGTGTACGTTTGCACTTCCCGGTCACAGGGAAGCTGCTAGCCGGGAATTCTCTGCCTGGTTCTACCCGCTGCCCGGAACACTACGCAGGGCAAAAGCGATTCTCGTCCTCCGTGCTTGCTTTTTCTCAGAAAGAGCCATGGTGTGCTTTTTCGCCGGAAAACGCGTTTTCGGCCGAAAACGTGTACGTTTGCACTTCCCGGCCACAGGGAAGCTGCTAGCCGGCAATTCGCTGCCTATTTCTACCCGCTGCCCGGAACGCTACGCAGGGCAAAAGCGATTCTCGTCCTCCGTGCTTGCTTTTTCTCAGAAAGAGCCGTGGTGTGCGTTTTCGCCGGAAAACGCGTTTTCGGCCGAAAACGTGTACGTTTGCACTTCCCCGCCACAGGGAAGCTGCTAGCCGGGAATTCTCTGCCTGGTTCTACCCGCTGCCCGGAACGCTACGCAGGGCAAAAGCGATTCTCGTCCTCCGTGCTTGCTTTTTCTCAGAAAGAGCCGTGGTGTGCGTTTTCGCCGGAAAACGCGTTTTCGGCCGAAAACGTGTACGTTTGCACTTCCCGGCCACAGGGAAGCTGCTAGCCGGGAATTCTCTGCCTGGTTCTACCCGCTGCCCGGAACGCTACGCAGGGCAAAAGCGATTCTCGTCCTCCGTGCTTGCTTTTTCTCAGAAAGAGCCGTGGTGTGCGTTTTCGCCGGAAAACGCGTTTTCGGCCGAAAACGTGTACGTTTGTACTTCCCGGCCACAGGGAAGCTGCTAGCCGGCAATTCGCTGCCTATTTCTACACGCTGCTCAGAACGTTACGCAGGGCAAAAGCGATTCTCGTCCTCCGTGCTTTCTTTTTCTCAGAAAGAGCCGTGGTGTGCGTTTTCGCGGGAAAACGCGTTTTCGGCCGAAAACGTGTACGTTTGCACTTCCCGGCCACAGGGAAGCTGCTAGCCGGGAATTCTCTGCCTGGTTCTACCCGCTGCGCGGAACGCTACGCAGGGCAAAAGCGATTCTCGTCCTCCGTGCTTGCTTTTTCTCAGAAAGAGCCGTGGTGTGCTTTTTAGCCGGAAAACGCGTTTTCGGCCGAAAACGTGTACGTTTGCACTTCCCGGCCACAGGGCAGCTGCTAGCCGGGAATTCTCTGCCTGGTTCTACCCGCTGCCCGGAACGCTACGCAGGGCAAAAGCGATTCTCGTCCTCCGTGCTTGCTTTTTCTCAGAAAGAGCCGTGGTGTGCGTTTTCGCCGGAAAACGAGTTTTCGGCCGAAAACGTGTACGTTTGCACTTCACGGCCACAGGGAAGCTGCTAGCCGGGAATTCTCTGCCTGGTTCTACCCGCTGCCCGGAACGCTACGCAGGGCAAAAGCGATTCTCGTCCTCCGTGCTTGCTTTTTCTCAGAAAGAGCCGTGGTGTGCTTTTTCGCCGGAAAACGCGTTTTCGGCCGAAAACGTGTACGTTTGCACTTCCCCGCCACAGGGAAGCTGCTAGCCGGGAATTCTCTGCCTGGTTCTACCCGCTGCCCGGAACGCTACGCAGGGCAAAAGCGATTCTCGTCCTCCGTGCTTGCTTTTTCTCAGAAAGAGCCGTGGTGTGCGTTTTCGCCGGAAAACGCGTTTTCGGCGAAAACGTGTACGTTTGGACTTCCCGGCCACAGGGAAGCTGCTAGCCGGGAATTCTCTGCCTGGTTCTACCCGCTGCCCGGAACGCTACGCAGGGCAAAAGCGATTCTCGTCCTCCGTGCTTGCTTTTTCTCAGAAAGAGCCGTGGTGTGCGTTTTCGCCGGAAAACGCGTTTTCGGCCGAAAACGTAGTACGTTTGCACTTCCCGGCCACAGGGAAGCTGCTAGCCGGGAATTCTCTGCCTGGTTCTACCCGCTGCCCGGAACGCTACGCAGGGCAAAAGCGATTCTCGTCCTCCGTGCTTGCTTTTTCTCAGAAAGAGCCGTGGTGTGCGTTTTCGCCAGAAAACGCGTTTTCGGCCGAAAACGTGTACGTTTGCACTTCCCCGCCACAGGGAAGCTGCTAGCCGGGAATTCTCTGCCTGGTTCTACCCGCTGCCCGGAACGCTACGCAGGGCAAAAGCGATTCTCGTCCTCCGTGCTTGCTTTTTCTCAGAAAGAGCCATGGTGTGCTTTTTCGCCGGAAAACGCGTTTTCGGCCGAAAACGTGTACGTTTGCACTTCCCAGCCACAGGGAAGCTGCTAGCCGGCAATTCGCTGCCTATTTCTACCCGCTGCTCAGAACGCTACGCAGGGCAAAAGCGATTCTCGTCCTCCGTGCTTGCTTTTTCTCAGAAAGAGCCGTGGTGTGCGTTTTCGCCGGAAAACGCGTTTTCGGCCGAAAACGTGTACGTTTGCACTTCCCGGCCACAGGGAAGCTGCTAGCCGGGAATTCTCTGCCTGGTTCTACCCGCTGCCCGGAACGCTACGCAGGGCAAAAGCGATTCTCGTCCTCCGTGCTTGCTTTTTCTCAGAAAGAGCCGTGGTGTGCGTTTTCGCCGGAAAACGCGTTTTCGGCCGAAAACGTGTACGTTTGCACTTCCCGGCCACAGGGAAGCTGCTAGCCGGGAATTCTCTGCCTGGTTCTACCCGCTGCCCGGAACGCTACGCAGGGCAAAAGCGATTCTCGTCCTCCGTGCTTGCTTTTTCTCAGAAAGAGCTGTGGTGTGCGTTTTCGCCGGAAAACGCGTTTTCGGCCGAAAACGTGTACGTTTGCACTTCCCGGCCACAGGGAAGCTGCTAGCCGGGAATTCTCTGCCTGGTTCTACCCGCTGTCCGGAACGCTACGCAGGGCAAAAGCGATTCTCGTCCTCCGTGCTTGCTTTTTCTCAGAAAGAGCCGTGGTGTGCGTTTTCGCCGGTAAACGCGTTTTCGGCCGAAAACGTGTACGTTTGCACTTCCCGGCCACAGGGAAGCTGCTAGCCGGGAATTCTCTGCCTGGTTCTACCCGCTGCCCGGAACGCTACGCAGGGCAAAAGCGATTCTCGTCCTCCGTGCTTGCTTTTTCTCAGAAAGAGCCGTGGTGTGCGTTTTCGCTGGAAAACGCGTTTTCGGCGAAAACGTGTACGTTTGCACTTCCCGGCCACAGGGAAGCTGCTAGCTGGGAATTCTCTGCCTGGTTCTACCCGCTGCCCGGAACGCTACGCAGGGCAAAAGCGATTCTCGTCCTCCGTGCTTGCTTTTTCTCAGAAAGAGCCGTGGTGTGCGTTTTCACCGGAAAACGCGTTTTCGGCCGAAAACGTAGTACGTTTGCACTTCCCGGCCACAGGGAAGCTGCTAGCCGGGAATTCTCTGCCTGGTTCTACCCGCTGCCCGGAACGCTACGCAGGGCAAAAGCGATTCTCGTCCTCCGTGCTTGCTTTTTCTCAGAAAGAGCCGTGGTGTGCGTTTTCGCCGGAAAACGCGTTTTCGGCCAAAAACGTGTACGTTTGCACTTCCCCGCCACAGGGAAGCTGCTAGCCGGGAATTCTCTGCCTGGTTCTACCCGCTGCCCGGAACGCTACGCAGGGCAAAAGCGATTCTCGTCCTCCGTGCTTGCTTTTTCTCAGAAAGAGCCGTGGTGTGCGTTTTCGCCGGAAAACGCGTTTTCGGCCGAAAACGTGTACGTTTGCACTTCCCGGCCACAGGGAAGCTGCTAGCCGGGAATTCTCTGCCTGGTTCTACCCGCTGCCCGGAACACTACGCAGGGCAAAAGCGATTCTCGTCCTTCGTGCTTGCTTTTTCTCAGAAAGAGCCGTGGTGTGCGTTTTCGCCAGAAAACGTGTTTTCGGCCAAAAACGTGTACGTTTGCACTTCCCCGCCACAGGGAAGCTGCTAGCCGGGAATTCTCTGCCTGGTTCTACCCGCTGCCCGGAGCGCTACGCAGGGCAAAAGCGATTCTCGTCCTCCGTGCTTGCTTTTTCTCAGAAAGAGCCGTGGTGTGCGTTTTCGCCGGAAAACGCGTTTTCGGCGAAAACGTGTACGTTTGCACTTCCCGGCCACAGGGAAGCTGCTAGCCGGCAATTCGCTGCCTATTTCTACCCGCTGCTCAGAACGCTACGCAGGGCAAAAGCGATTCTCGTCCTCCGTGCTTGCTTTTTTTCAGAAAGAGCCGTGGTGTGCGTTTTCGCCGGAAAACGCGTTTTCGGCCGAAAACGTGTACGTTTGCACTTCCCGGCCACAGGGAAGCTGCTAGCCGGCAATTCGCTGCCTATTTCTACCCTCTGCTCAGAACGCTACGCAGGGCAAAAGCGATTCTCGTCCTCCGTGCTTGCTTTTTCTCAGAAAGAGCCGTGGTGTGCTTTATCGCCGAAAAACGTGTTTTCGGCCGAAAACGTGTACGTTTGCACTTCCCGGCCACAGGGAAGCTGCTAGCCGGGAATTCTCTGCCTGGTTCTACCCGCTGCTCGGAACACTACGCAGGGCAAAAGCGATTCTCGTCCTCCGTGCTTGCTTTTTCTCAGAAAGAGCCGTGGTGTGCGTTTTCGCCGAAAAACGTGTTTTCGGCCGAAAACGTGTACGTTTGCACTTCCCGGCCACAGGGCAGCTGCTAGCCGGGAATTCTCTGCCTGGTTCTACCCGCTGCCCGGAACGCTACGCAGGGCAAAAGCGATTCTCGTCCTCCGTGCTTGCTTTTTCTCAGAAAGAGCCATGGTGTGCTTTTTCGCCGAAAACGCTTTTTCGGCCGAAAACGTGTACGTTTGCACTTCCAGGCCACAGGGAAGCTGCTAGCCGGGAATTCTCTGCCTGGTTCTACCCGCTGCCCGGAACGCTACGCAGGGCAAAAGCGATTCTCGTCCTCCGTGCTTGCTTTTTCTCAGAAAGAGCCGTGGTGTGCTTTTTCGCCGGAAAACGTGTTTTCGGCCGAAAACGTGTACGTTTGCACTTCCCGGCCACAGGGAAGCTGCTAGCCGGGAATTCTCTGCCTGGTTCTACCCGTTGCCCGGAACGCTACGCAGGGCAAAAGCGATTCTCGTCCTCCGTGCTTGCTTTTTCTCAGAAAGAGCCGTGGTGTGCGTTTTCGCGGGAAAACGCGTTTTCGGCCGAAAACGTGTACGTTTGCACTTCCCGGCCACAGGGAAGCTGCTAGCCGGGAATTCTCTGCCTGGTTCTACCCGCTGCCCGGAACGCTACGCAGGGCAAAAGCGATTCTCGTCCTCCGTGCTTGCTTTTTCTCAGAAAGAGCCGTGGTGTGCGTTTTCGCCGGAAAACGCGTTTTCGGCCGAAAACGTGTACGTTTGCACTTCCCGGCCACAGGGAAGCTGCTAGCCGGGAATTCTCTGCCTGGTTCTACCCGCTGCCCGGAACACTACGCAGGGCAAAAGCGATTCTCGTCCTCCGTGCTTGCTTTTTCTCAGAAAGAGCCGTGGTGTGCGTTTTCGCCAGAAAACGCGTTTTCGGCCAAAAACGTGTACGTTTGCACTTCCCCGCCACAGGGAAGCTGCTAGCCGGGAATTCTCTGCCTGGTTCTACCCGCTGCCCGGAACGCTACGCAGGGCAAAAGCGATTCTCGTCCTCCGTGCTTGCTTTTTCTCAGAAAGAGCCGTGGTGTGCGTTTTCGCCGGAAAACGCGTTTTCGGCCGAAAACGTGTACGTTTGCACTTCCCGGCCACAGGGAAGCTGCTAGCCGGCAATTCGCTGCCTATTTCTACCCGCTGCTCAGAACGCTACGCAGGGCAAAAGCGATTCTCGTCCTCCGTGCTTGCTTTTTCTCAGAAAGAGCCGTGGTGTGCGTTTTCGCCGGAAAACGCGTTTTCGGCCGAAAACGTGTACGTTTGCACTTCCCGGCCACAGGGAAGCTGCTAGCCGGCAATTCGCTGCCTATTTCTACCCGCTGCTCAGAACGCTACGCAGGGCAAAAGCGATTCTCGTCCTCCGTGCTTGCTTTTTCTCAGAAAGAGCCGTGGTGTGCTTTATCGCCGAAAAACGTGTTTTCGGCCGAAAACGTGTACGTTTGCACTTCCCGGCCACAGGGAAGCTGCTAGCCGGGAATTCTCTGCCTGGTTCTACCCGCTGCTCGGAACACTACGCAGGGCAAAAGCGATTCTCGTCCTCCGTGCTTGCTTTTTCTCAGAAAGAGCCATGGTGTGCTTTTTCTCCGGAAAACGCGTTTTCGGCCGAAAACGTGTACGTTTGCACTTCCCGGCCACAGGGAAGCTGCTAGCCGGCAATTCGCTGCCTATTTCTACCCGCTGCTCAGAACGCTACACAGGGCAAAAGCGATTCTCGTCCTCCGTGCTTGCTTTTTCTCAGAAAGAGCCGTGGTGTGCGTTTTCGCCGGAAAACGCGTTTTCGGCCGAAAACGTGTACGTTTGCACTTCCCGGCCACAGGGAAGCTGCTAGCCGGGAATTCTCTGCCTGGTTCTACCCGCTGCCCGGAACGCTACGCAGGGCAAAAGCGATTCTCGTCCTCCGTGCTTGCTTTTTCTCAGAAAGAGCCGTGGTGTGCGTTTTCGCCGGAAAACGTGTTTTCGGCGAAAACGTGTACGTTTGCAATTCCCGGCCACAGGGAAGCTGCTAGCCGGGAATTCTCTGCCTGGTTCTACCCGCTGCCCGGAACGCTACGCAGGGCAAAAGCGATTCTCGTCCTCCGTGCTTGCTTTTTCTCAGAAAGAGCCGTGGTGTGCGTTTTCGCCGAAAAACGTGTTTTCGGCCGAAAACGTGTACGTTTGCACTTCCCGGCCACAGGGAAGCTGCTAGCCGGGAATTCTCTGCCTGGTTCTACCCGCTGCCCGGAACGCTACGCAGGGCAAAAGCGATTCTCGTCCTCCGTGCTTGCTTTTTCTCAGAAAGAGCCGTGGTGTGCGTTTTCGCCGGAAAACGCGTTTTCGGCCGAAAACGTGTACGTTTGCACTTCCCGGCCACAGGGAAGCTGCTAGCCGGGAATTCTCTGCCTGGTTCTACCCGCTGCCCGGAACGCTAAGCAGGGCAAAAGCGATTCTCGTCCTCCGTGCTTGCTTTTTCTCAGAAAGAGCCGTGGTGTGCTTTATCGCCGGTAAACGCGTTTTCGGCCGAAAACGTAGTACGTTTGCACTTCCCGGCCACAGGGAAGCTGCTAGCCGGGAATTCTCTGCCTGGTTCTACCCGCTGCCCGGAACACTACGCAGGGCAAAAGCGATTCTCGTCCTCCGTGCTTGCTTTTTCTCAGAAAGAGCCATGGTGTGCTTTTTCGCCGGAAAACGCGTTTTCGGCCGAAAACGTGTACGTTTGCACTTCCCGGCCACAGGGAAGCTGCTAGCCGGCAATTCGCTGCCTATTTCTACCCGCTGCTCAGAACGCTACGCAGGGCAAAAGCGATTCTCGTCCTCCGTGCTTGCTTTTTCTCAGAAAGAGCCGTGGTGTGCGTTTTCGCCGGAAAACGCGTTTTCGGCCGAAAACGTGTACGTTTGCACTTCCCCGCCACAGGGAAGCTGCTAGCCGGGAATTCTCTGCCTGGTTCTACCCGCTGCCCGGAACGCTACGCAGGGCAAAAGCGATTCTCGTCCTCCGTGCTTGCTTTTTCTCAGAAAGAGCCGTGGTGTGCGTTTTCGCCGGAAAACGCGTTTTCGGCCGAAAACGTGTACGTTTGCACTTCCCGGCCACAGGGAAGCTGCTAGCCGGGAATTCTCTGCCTGGTTCTACCCGCTGCCCGGAACGCTACGCAGGGCAAAAGCGATATCGTCCTCCGTGCTTGCTTTTTCTCAGAAAGACCCGTGGTGTGCTTTTTCACCAGAAAACGCGTTTTCGGCCGAAAACGTGTACGTTTGCACTTCCCGGCCACAGGGAAGCTGCTAGCCGGGAATTCTCTGCCTGGTTCTACCCGCTGCCCGGAACGCTACGCAGGGCAAAAGCGATTCTCGTCCTCCGTGCTTGCTTTTTCTCAGAAAGAGCCGTGGTGTGCGTTTTCGCCGGAAAACGCGTTTTCGGCCGAAAACGTGTACGTTTGCACTTCCCCGCCACAGGGAAGCTGCTAGCCGGGAATTCTCTGCCTGGTTCTACCCGCTGCCCGGAACGCTACGCAGGGCAAAAGCGATTCTCGTCCTCCGTGCTTGCTTTTTCTCAGAAAGAGCCATGGTGTGCTTTTTCGCCGGAAAACGCGTTTTCGGCCGAAAACGTGTACGTTTGCACTTCCCGGCCACAGGGAAGCTGCTAGCCGGCAATTCGCTGCCTATTTCTACCCGCTGCTCAGAACGCTACGCAGGGCAAAAGCGATTCTCGTCCTCCGTGCTTGCTTTTTCTCAGAAAGAGCCGTGGTGTGCGTTTTCGCCGGAAAACGCGTTTTCGGCCGAAAACGTGTACGTTTGCACTTCCCCGCCACAGGGAAGCTGCTAGCCGGGAATTCTCTGCCTGGTTCTACCCGCTGCCCGGAACGCTACGCAGGGCAAAAGCGATTCTCGTCCTCCGTGCTTGCTTTTTCTCAGAAAGAGCCATGGTGTGCTTTTTCGCCGGAAAACGCGTTTTCGGCCGAAAACGTGTACGTTTGCACTTCCCGGCCACAGGGAAGCTGCTAGCCGGCAATTCGCTGCCTATTTCTACCCGCTGCTCAGAACGCTACGCAGGGCAAAAGCGATTCTCGTCCTCCGTGCTTGCTTTTTCTCAGAAAGAGCCGTGGTGTGCGTTTTCGCCGGAAAACGCGTTTTCGGCCGAAAACGTGTACGTTTGCACTTCCCCGCCACAGGGAAGCTGCTAGCCGGGAATTCTCTGCCTGGTTCTACCCGCTGCCCGGAACGCTACGCAGGGCAAAAGCGATTCTCGTCCTCCGTGCTTGCTTTTTCTCAGAAAGAGCCGTGGTGTGCGTTTTCGCCGGAAAACGCGTTTTCGGCCGAAAACGTGTACGTTTACACTTCCCGGCCACAGGGAAGCTGCTAGCCGGGAATTCTCTGCCTGGTTCTACCCGCTGCCCGGAACGCTACACAGGGCAAAAGCGATTCTCGTCCTCCGTGCTTGCTTTTTCTCAGAAAGAGCCGTGGTGTGCGTTTTCGCCAGAAAACGCGTTTTCGGCCGAAAACGTGTACGTTTGCACTTCCCGGCCACAGGGAAACTGCTAGACGGGAATTCTCTGCCTGGTTCTACCCGCTGCCCGGAACGCTACGCAGGGCAAAAGCGATTCTCGTCCTCCGTGCTTGCTTTTTCTCAGAAAGAGCCGTGGTGAGCGTTTTCGCCGGAAAACGCGTTTTCGGCCGAAAACGTGTACGTTTGCACTTCCCCGCCACAGGGAAGCTGCTAGCCGGGAATTCTCTGCCTGGTTCTACCCGCTGCCCGGAACGCTACGCAGGGCAAAAGCGATTCTCGTCCTCCGTGCTTGCTTTTTCTCAGAAAGAGCCGTGATGTGCGTTTTCGCCAGAAAACGCGTTTTCGGCCGAAAACGTGTACGTTTGCACTTCCCGGCCACAGGGAAGCTGCTAGCCGGGAATTCTCTGCCTGGTTCTACCCGCTGCCCGGAACGCTACGCAGGGCAAAAGCGATTCTCGTCCTCCGTGCTTGCTTTTTCTCAGAAAGAGCCGTGGTGTGCGTTTTCGCCGGAAAACGCGTTTTCGTCCGAAAACGTAGTACGTTTGCACTTCCCGGCCACAGGGAAGCTGCTAGCCGGGAATTCTCTGCCTGGTTCTATCCGCTGCCCGGAACGCTACGCAGGGCAAAAGCGATTCTCGTCCTCCGTGCTTGCTTTTTCTCAGAAAGAGCCGTGGTGTGCGTTTTCACCGGAAAACGCGTTTTCGGCCGAAAACGTAGCACGTTTGCACTTCCCGGCCACAGGGAAGCTGCTAGCCGGGAATTCTCTGCCTGGTTCTATCCGCTGCCCGGAACGCTACGCAGGGCAAAAGCGATTTTCGTCCTCCGTGCTTGCTTTTTCTCAGAAAGAGCCATGGTGTGCTTTTTCGCCGGAAAACGCTTTTTCGGCCGAAAACGTGTACGTTTGCACTTCCCGGCCACAGGGAAGCTGCTAGCCGGGAATTCTCTGCCTGGTTCTACCGCTGCCCGGAATGCTACGCAGGGCAAAAGCGATTCTCGTCCTCCGTGCTTGCTTTTTCTCAGAAAGAGCCGTGGTGTGCGTTTTCGCCGGAAAACGCGTTTTCGGCCGAAAACGTGTACGTTTGCACTTCCCGGCCACAGGGAAGCTGCTAGCCGGGAATTCTCTGCCTGGTTCTACCCGCTGCCCGGAACGCTACACAGGGCAAAAGCGATTCTCGTCCTCCGTGCTTGCTTTTTCTCAGAAAGAGCCGTGGTGTGCGTTTTCGCCAGAAAACGCGTTTTCGGCCGAAAACGTGTACGTTTGCACTTCCCGGCCACAGGGAAACTGCTAGACGGGAATTCTCTGCCTGGTTCTACCCGCTGCCCGGAACGCTACGCAGGGCAAAAGCGATTCTCGTCCTCCGTGCTTGCTTTTTCTCAGAAAGAGCCGTGGTGTGCGTTTTCGCCGGAAAACGCGTTTTCGGCCGAAAACGTGTACGTTTGCACTTCCCCGCCACAGGGAAGCTGCTAGCCGGGAATTCTCTGCCTGGTTCTACCCGCTGCCCGGAACGCTACGCAGGGCAAAAGCGATTCTCGTCCTCCGTGCTTGCTTTTTCTCAGAAAGAGCCGTGGTGTGCGTTTTCACCGGAAAACGCGTTTTCGGCCGAAAACGTAGTACGTTTGCACTTCCCGGCCACAGGGAAGCTGCTAGCCGGGAATTCTCTGCCTGGTTCTACCCGCTGCCCGGAACGCTACGCAGGGCAAAAGCGATTCTCGTCCTCCGTGCTTGCTTTTTCTCAGAAAGAGCCGTGGTGTGCGTTTTCGCCGGAAAACGCGTTTTCGGCCGAAAACGTGTACGTTTGCACTTCCCCGCCACAGGGAAGCTGCTAGCCGGGAATTCTCTGCCTGGTTCTACCCGCTGCCCGGAACGCTACGCAGGGCAAAAGCGATTCTCGTCCTCCGTGCTTGCTTTTTCTCAGAAAGAGCCGTGATGTGCGTTTTCGCCAGAAAACGCGTTTTCGGCCGAAAACGTGTACGTTTGCACTTCCCGGCCACAGGGAAGCTGCTAGCCGGGAATTCTCTGCCTGGTTCTACCCGCTGCCCGGAACGCTACGCAGGGCAAAAGCGATTCTCGTCCTCCGTGCTTGCTTTTTCTCAGAAAGAGCCGTGGTGTGCGTTTTCGCCGGAAAACGCGTTTTCGTCCGAAAACGTAGTACGTTTGCACTTCCCGGCCACAGGGAAGCTGCTAGCCGGGAATTCTCTGCCTGGTTGTATCCGCTGCCCGGAACGCTACGCAGGGCAAAAGCGATTCTCGTCCTCCGTGCTTGCTTTTTCTCAGAAAGAGCCGTGGTGTGCGTTTTCACCGGAAAACGCGTTTTCGGCCGAAAACGTAGTACGTTTGCACTTCCCGGCCACAGGGAAGCTGCTAGCCGGGAATTCTCTGCCTGGTTCTACCCGCTGCCCGGAACGCTACGCAGGGCAAAAGCGATTCTCGTCCTCCGTGCTTGCTTTTTCTCAGAAAGAGCCGTGGTGTGCGTTTTCGCCGGAAAACGCGTTTTCGGCCGAAAACGTGTACGTTTGCACTTCCCGGCCACAGGTAAGCTGCTAGCCGGGAATTCTCTGCCTGGTTCTACCCGCTGCCCGGAACGCTACGCAGGGCAAAAGCGATTCTCGTCCTCCGTGCTTGCTTTTTCTCAGAAAGAGCCGTGGTGTGCGTTTTCGCCGGAAAACGCGTTTTCGGCCGAAAACGTGTACGTTTGCACTTCCCGGCCACAGGAAAGCTGCTAGCCGGCAATTCTCTGCCTGGTTCTACCCGCTGCCCGGAACGCTACGCAGGGCAAAAGCGATTCTCGTCCTCCGTGCTTGCTTTTTCTCAGAAAGAGCCGTGGTGTGCGTTTTCGCCGGAAAACGCGTTTTCGGCCGAAAACGTGTACGTTTGCACTTCCCGGCCACAGGGAAGCTGCTAGCCGGCAATTCGCTGCCTATTTCTACCCGCTGCTCAGAACGCTACGCAGGGCAAAAGCGATTCTCGTCCTCCGTGCTTGCTTTTTCTCAGAAAGAGCCGTGGTGTGCGTTTTCGCCGGAAAAAGCGTTTTCGGCCGAAAACGTGTACGTTTGCACTTCCCGGCCACAGGGAAGCTGCTAGCCGGGAATTCTCTGCCTGGTTCTACCCGCTGCCCGGAACGCTACGCAGGGCAAAAGCGATTCTCGTCCTCCGTGCTTGCTTTTTCTCAGAAAGAGCCGTGGTGTGCGTTTTCGCCGGAAAACGCGTTTTCGGCCGAAAACGTGTACGTTTGCACTTCCCGGCCACAGGGAAGCTGCTAGCCGGGAATTCTCTGCCTGGTTCTACCCGCTGCCCGGAACGCTACGCAGGGCAAAAGCGATTCTCGTCCTCCGTGCTTGCTTTTTCTCAGAAAGAGCCGTGGTGTGCGTTTTCGCCGGTAAACGCGTTTTCGGCCGAAAACGTGTACGTTTGCACTTCCCGGCCACAGGGAAGCTGCTAGCCGGGAATTCTCTGCCTGGTTCTACCCGCTGCCCGGAACGCTACGCAGGGCAAAAGCGATTTTCGTCCTCCGTGCTTGCTTTTTCTCAGAAAGAGCCATGGTGTGCTTTTTCGCCGGAAAACGCTTTTTCGGCCGAAAACGTGTACGTTTGCACTTCCCCGCCACAGGGAAGCTGCTAGCCGGGAATTCTCTGCCTGGTTCTACCCGCTGCTCCGAACGCTACGCAGGGCAAAAGCGATTCTCGTCCTCCGTGCTTGCTTTTTCTCAGAAAGAGCCGTGGTGTGCGTTTTCGCCGGAAAACGCGTTTTCGGCCGAAAACGTGTACGTTTGCACTTCCCGGCCACAGGGAAGCTGCTAGCCGGGAATTCTCTGCCTGGTTCTACCCGCTGCCCGGAACGCTACGCAGGGCAAAAGCGATTCTCGTCCTCCGTGCTTGCTTTTTCTCAGAAAGAGCCGTGGTGTGCGTTTTCGCCAGAAAACGCGTTTTCAGCCGAAAACGTGTACGTTTGCACTTCCCGGCCACAGGGAAGCTGCTAGCCGGGAATTCTCTGCCTGGTTCTACCGCTGCCCGGAATGCTACGCAGGGCAAAAGCGATTCTCGTCCTCCGTGCTTGCTTTTTCTCAGAAAGAGCCGTGGTGTGCGTTTTCGCCGGAAAACGCGTTTTCGGCCGAAAACGTGTACGTTTGCACTTCCCGGCCACAGGGAAGCTGCTAGCCGGGAATTCTCTGCCTGGTTCTACCCGCTGCCCGGAACGCTACACAGGGCAAAAGCGATTCTCGTCCTCCGTGCTTGCTTTTTCTCAGAAAGAGCCGTGGTGTGCGTTTTCGCCAGAAAACGCGTTTTCGGCCGAAAACGTGTACGTTTGCACTTCCCGGCCACAGGGAAACTGCTAGACGGGAATTCTCTGCCTGGTTCTACCTGCTGCCCGGAACGCTACGCAGGGCAAAAGCGATTCTCGTCCTCCGTGCTTGCTTTTTCTCAGAAAGAGCCGTGGTGTGCGTTTTCGCCGGAAAACGCGTTTTCGGCCGAAAACGTGTACGTTTGCACTTCCCGGCCACAGGGCAGCTGCTAGCCGGGAATTCTCTGCCTGGTTCTACCCGCTGCCAGGAACGCTATGCAGGGCAAAAGCGATTCTCGTCCTCCGTGCTTGCTTTTTCTCAGAAAGAGCCGTGGTGTGCGTTTTCGCCGGAAAACGCGTTTTCGGCCGAAAACGTGTACGTTTGCACTTCCCGGCCACAGGGAAGCTGCTAGCCGGGAATTCTCTGCCTGGTTCTACCCGCTGCCCGGAACGCTACGCAGGGCAAAAGCGATTCTCGTCCTCCGTGCTTGCTTTTTCTCAGAAAGAGCCGTGGTGTGCGTTTTCGCCGGAAAACGCGTTTTCGGCCGAAAACGTGTACGTTTGCACTTCCCCGCCACAGGGAAGCTGCTAGCCGGGAATTCTCTGCCTGGTTCTACCCGCTGCCCGGAACGCTACGCAGGGCAAAAGCGATTCTCGTCCTCCGTGCTTGCTTTTTCTCAGAAAGAGCCGTGGTGTGCGTTTTCGCCGGAAAACGCGTTTTCGGCCGAAAACGTGTACGTTTGCACTTCCCGGCCACAGGAAAGCTGCTAGCCGGCAATTCTCTGCCTGGTTCTACCCGCTGCCCGGAACGCTACGCAGGGCAAAAGCGATTCTCGTCCTCCGTGCTTGCTTTTTCTCAGAAAGAGCCGTGGTGTGCGTTTTCGCCGGAAAACGCGTTTTCGGCCGAAAACGTGTACGTTTGCACTTCCCGGCCACAGGGAAGCTGCTAGCCGGCAATTCGCTGCCTATTTCTACCCGCTGCTCAGAACGCTACGCAGGGCAAAAGCGATTCTCGTCCTCCGTGCTTGCTTTTTCTCAGAAAGAGCCGTGGTGTGCGTTTTCGCCGGAAAAAGCGTTTTCGGCCGAAAACGTGTACGTTTGCACTTCCCGGCCACAGGGAAGCTGCTAGCCGGGAATTCTCTGCCTGGTTCTACCCGCTGCCCGGAACGCTACGCAGGGCAAAAGCGATTCTCGTCCTCCGTGCTTGCTTTTTCTCAGAAAGAGCCGTGGTGTGCGTTTTCGCCGGAAAACGCGTTTTCGGCCGAAAACGTGTACGTTTGCACTTCCCGGCCACAGGGAAGCTGCTAGCCGGGAATTCTCTGCCTGGTTCTACCCGCTGCCCGGAACGCTACGCAGGGCAAAAGCGATTCTCGTCCTCCGTGCTTGCTTTTTCTCAGAAAGAGCCGTGGTGTGCGTTTTCGCCGGTAAACGCGTTTTCGGCCGAAAACGTGTACGTTTGCACTTCCCGGCCACAGGGAAGCTGCTAGCCGGGAATTCTCTGCCTGGTTCTACCCGCTGCCCGGAACGCTACGCAGGGCAAAAGCGATTTTCGTCCTCCGTGCTTGCTTTTTCTCAGAAAGAGCCATGGTGTGCTTTTTCGCCGGAAAACGCTTTTTCGGCCGAAAACGTGTACGTTTGCACTTCCCCGCCACAGGGAAGCTGCTAGCCGGGAATTCTCTGCCTGGTTCTACCCGCTGCTCCGAACGCTACGCAGGGCAAAAGCGATTCTCGTCCTCCGTGCTTGCTTTTTCTCAGAAAGAGCCGTGGTGTGCGTTTTCGCCGGAAAACGCGTTTTCGGCCGAAAACGTGTACGTTTGCACTTCCCGGCCACAGGGAAGCTGCTAGCCGGGAATTCTCTGCCTGGTTCTACCCGCTGCCCGGAACGCTACGCAGGGCAAAAGCGATTCTCGTCCTCCGTGCTTGCTTTTTCTCAGAAAGAGCCGTGGTGTGCGTTTTCGCCAGAAAACGCGTTTTCAGCCGAAAACGTGTACGTTTGCACTTCCCGGCCACAGGGAAGCTGCTAGCCGGGAATTCTCTGCCTGGTTCTACCGCTGCCCGGAATGCTACGCAGGGCAAAAGCGATTCTCGTCCTCCGTGCTTGCTTTTTCTCAGAAAGAGCCGTGGTGTGCGTTTTCGCCGGAAAACGCGTTTTCGGCCGAAAACGTGTACGTTTGCACTTCCCGGCCACAGGGAAGCTGCTAGCCGGGAATTCTCTGCCTGGTTCTACCCGCTGCCCGGAACGCTACACAGGGCAAAAGCGATTCTCGTCCTCCGTGCTTGCTTTTTCTCAGAAAGAGCCGTGGTGTGCGTTTTCGCCAGAAAACGCGTTTTCGGCCGAAAACGTGTACGTTTGCACTTCCCGGCCACAGGGAAACTGCTAGACGGGAATTCTCTGCCTGGTTCTACCCGCTGCCCGGAACGCTACGCAGGGCAAAAGCGATTCTCGTCCTCCGTGCTTGCTTTTTCTCAGAAAGAGCCGTGGTGTGCGTTTTCGCCGGAAAACGCGTTTTCGGCCGAAAACGTGTACGTTTGCACTTCCCGGCCACAGGGCAGCTGCTAGCCGGGAATTCTCTGCCTGGTTCTACCCGCTGCCAGGAACGCTATGCAGGGCAAAAGCGATTCTCGTCCTCCGTGCTTGCTTTTTCTCAGAAAGAGCCGTGGTGTGCGTTTTCGCCGGAAAAGGCGTTTTCGGCCGAAAACGTGTACGTTTGCACTTCCCGGCCACAGGGAAGCTGCTAGCCGGGAATTCTCTGCCTGGTTCTACCCGCTGCACGGAACGCTACGCAGGGCAAAAGCGATTCTCGTCCTCCGTGCTTGCTTTTTCTCAGAAAGAGCCGTGGTGTGCTTTTTCGCCGGAAAACGCGTTTTCGGCCGAAAACGTGTACGTTTGCACTTCCCGGCCACAGGGAAGCTGCTAGCCGGCAATTCGCTGCCTATTTCTACCCGCTGCTCAGAACGCTACGCAGGGCAAAAGCGATTCTCGTCCTCCGTGCTTGCTTTTTCTCAGAAAGAGCCGTGGTGTGCGTTTTCGCCGGAAAACGCGTTTTCGGCCGAAAACGTGTACGTTTGCACTTCCCGGCCACAGGGAAGCTGCTAGCCGGGAATTCTCTGCCTGGTTCTACCCGCTGCCCGGAACGCTACGCAGGGCAAAAGCGATTCTCGTCCTCCGTGCTTGCTTTTTCTCAGAAAGAGCCGTGGTGTGCGTTTTCGCCGGAAAACGCGTTTTCGGCCGAAAACGTGTACGTTTGCACTTCCCCGCCACAGGGAAGCTGCTAGCCGGGAATTCTCTGCCTGGTTCTACCCGCTGCCCGGAACGCTACGCAGGGCAAAAGCGATTCTCGTCCTCCGTGCTTGCTTTTTCCCAGAAAGAGCCGTGGTGTGCGTTTTCGCCGGAAAACGCGTTTTCGGCCGAAAACGTGTACGTTTGCACTTCCCGGCCACAGGGAAGCTGCTAGCCGGGAATTCTCTGCCTGGTTCTACCCGCTGCCCGGAACGCTACGCAGGGCAAAAGCGATTCTCGTCCTCCGTGCTTGCTTTTTCTCAGAAAGAGCCGTGGTGTGCGTTTTCGCCGGAAAACGCGTTTTCGGCCGAAAACGTGTACGTTTGCACTTCCCGGCCACAGGGAAGCTGCTAGCCGGGAATTCTCTGCCTGGTTCTACCCGCTGCCCGGAACGCTACGCAGGGCAAAAGCGATTCTCGTCCTCCGTGCTTGCTTTTTCTCAGAAAGAGCCGTGGTGTGCGTTTTCGCCGGAAAACGCGTTTTCGGCAAAAACGTGTACGTTTGCACTTCCCGGCCACAGGGAAGCTGCTAGCCGGCAATTCTCTGCCTGGTTCTACCCGCTGCCAGGAACGCTACGCAGGGCAAAAACGATTCTCGTCCTCCGTGCTTGCTTTTTCTCAGAAAGAGCCATGGTGTGCTTTTTCGCCGGAAAACGAGTTTTCGGCCGAAAACGTGTACGTTTGCACTTCCCGGCCACAGGGAAGCTGCTAGCCGGCAATTCGCTGCCTATTTCTACCCGCTGCTCAGAACGCTACGCAGGGCAAAAGCGATTCTCGTCCTCCGTGCTTGCTTTTTCTCAGAAAGAGTCGTGGTGTGCGTTTTCGCCGGAAAACGTGTTTTCGGCCGAAAACGTGTACGTTTGCACTTCCCGGCCACAGGGATCCTGCTAGCCGGGAATTCTCTGCCTGGTTCTACCCGCTGCCCGGAACGCTACGCAGGGCAAAAGCGATTCTCGTCCTCCGTGCTTGCTTTTTCTCAGAAAGAGCCGTGGTGTGCGTTTTCGCGGGAAAACGCGTTTTCGGCCGAAAACGTGTACGTTTGCACTTCCCGGCCACAGGGAAGCTGCTAGCCGGGAATTCTCTGCCTGGTTCTACCCGCTGCCCGGAACGCTACGCAGGGCAAAAGCGATTCTCGTCCTCCGTGCTTGCTTTTTCTCAGAAAGAGCCGTGGTGTGCGTTTTCGCCAGAGAACGCGTTTTCGGCCAAAAACGTGTACGTTTGCACTTCCCGGCCACAGGGAAGCTGCTAGCCGGGAATTCTCTGCCTGGTTCTACCCGCTGCCCGGAACGCTACGCAGGGCAAAAGCGATTCTCGTCCTCCGTGCTTGCTTTTTCTCAGAAAGAGCCGTGGTGTGCGTTTTCGCCGGAAAACGTGTTTTCGGCGAAAACGTGTACGTTTGCACTTCCCGGCCACAGGGCAGCTGCTAGCCGGGAATTCTCTGCCTGATTCTACCCGCTGCCCGGAACGCTACGCAGGGCAAAAGCGATTCTCGTCCTCCGTGCTTGCTTTTTCTCAGAAAGAGCCGTGGTGTGCGTTTTCGCCGGAAAACGCGTTTTCGGCCGAAAACGTGTACGTTTGCACTTCCCGGCCACAGGGAAGCTGCTAGCCGGGAATTCTCTGCCTGGTTCTACCCGCTGCCCGGAACGCTACGCAGGGCAAAAGCGATTCTCGTCCTCCGTGCTTGCTTTTTCTCAGAAAGAGCCGTGGTGTGCGTTTTCGCCGGAAAACGCGTTTTCGGCCGAAAACGTGTACGTTTGCACTTCCCGGCCACAGGGAAGCTGCTAGCCGGCAATTCGCTGCCTATTTCTACCCGGTGCTCAGAACGTTACACAGGGCAAAAGCGATTCTCGTCCTCCGTGCTTGCTTTTTCTCAGAAAGAGCCGTGGTGTGCTTTATCGCCGGAAAACGCGTTTTCGGCCGAAAACGTGTACGTTTGCACTTCCCGGCCACAGGGAAGCTGCTAGCCGGGAATTCTCTGCCTGGTTCTACCCGCTGCCCGGAACACTACGCAGGGCAAAAGCGATTCTCGTCCTCCGTGCTTGCTTTTTCTCAGAAAGAGCCATGGTGTGCTTTTTCTCCGGAAAACGCGTTTTCGGCCGAAAACGTGTACGTTTGCACTTCCCGGCCACAGGGAAGCTGCTAGCCGGCATTTCGCTGCCTATTTCTACCCGCTGCTCAGAACGCTACGCAGGGCAAAAGCGATTCTCGTCCTCCGTGCTTGCTTTTTCTCAGAAAGAGCCGTGGTGTGCGTTTTCGCCGGAAAACGCGTTTTCGGCCGAAAACGTGTACGTTTGCACTTCCCCGCCACAGGGAAGCTGCTAGCCGGGAATTCTCTGCCTGGTTCTACCCGCTGCCCGGAACGCTACGCAGGGCAAAAGCGATTCTCGTCCTCCGTGCTTGCTTTTTCTCAGAAAGAGCCGTGGTGTGCGTTTTCGCCGGAAAACGCGTTTTCGGCCGAAAACGTGTACGTTTGCACTTCCCGGCCACAGGGAAGCTGCTAGCCGGGAATTCTCTGCCTGGTTCTACCCGCTGCCCAGAACGCTACGCAGGGCAAAAGCGATTCTCGTCCTCCGTGCTTGCTTTTTCTCAGAAAGAGCTGTGGTGTGCGTTTTCGCCGGAAAACGCGTTTTCGGCCGAAAACGTGTACGTTTGCACTTCCCGGCCACAGGGAAGCTGCTAGCCGGGAATTCTCTGCCTGGTTCTACCCGCTGTCCGGAACGCTACGCAGGGCAAAAGCGATTCTCGTCCTCCGTGCTTGCTTTTTCTCAGAAAGAGCCGTGGTGTGCGTTTTCGCCGGTAAACGCGTTTTCGGCCGAAAACGTGTACGTTTGCACTTCCCGGCCACAGGGAAGCTGCTAGACGGGAATTCTCTGCCTGGTTCTACCCGCTGCCCGGAACGCTACGCAGGGCAAAAGCGATTCTCGTCCTCCGTGCTTGCTTTTTCTCAGAAAGAGCCGTGGTGTGCATTTTCGCCGGAAAACGCGTTTTCGGCGAAAACGTGTACGTTTGCACTTCCCGGCCACAGGGAAGCTGCTAGCTGGGAATTCTCTGCCTGGTTCTACCCGCTGCCCGGAACGCTACGCAGGGCAAAAGCGATTCTCGTCCTCCGTGCTTGCTTTTTCTCAGAAAGAGCCGTGGTGTGCGTTTTCACCGGAAAACGCGTTTTCGGCCGAAAACGTAGTACGTTTGCACTTCCCGGCCACAGGGAAGCTGCTAGCCGGGAATTCTCTGCCTGGTTCTACCCGCTGCCCGGAACGCTACGCAGGGCAAAAGCGATTCCCGTCCTCCGTGCTTGCTTTTTCTCAGAAAGAGCCGTGGTGTGCGTTTTCGCCGGAAAACGCGTTTTCGGCCAAAAACGTGTACGTTTGCACTTCCCCGCCACAGGGAAGCTGCTAGCCGGGAATTCTCTGCCTGGTTCTACCCGCTGCCCGGAACGCTACGCAGGGCAAAAGCGATTCTCGTCCTCCGTGCTTGCTTTTTCTCAGAAAGAGCCGTGGTGTGCGTTTTCGCCGGAAAACGCGTTTTCGGCCGAAAACGTGTACGTTTGCACTTCCCGGCCACAGGGAAGCTGCTAGCCGGGAATTCTCTGCCTGGTTCTACCCGCTGCCCGGAACACTACGCAGGGCAAAAGCGATTCTCGTCCTTCGTGCTTGCTTTTTCTCAGAAAGAGCCGTGGTGTGCGTTTTCGCCAGAAAACGTGTTTTCGG
This sequence comes from Athene noctua, assembly GCF_965140245.1. NCBI lineage: Eukaryota > Metazoa > Chordata > Aves > Strigiformes > Strigidae > Athene > Athene noctua. The sequence continues at coordinate 340,759 of NW_027437589.1, forward strand.
CCAAAAACGTGTACGTTTGCACTTCCCCGCCACAGGGAAGCTGCTAGCCGGGAATTCTCTGCCTGGTTCTACCCGCTGCCCGGAGCGCTACGCAGGGCAAAAGCGATTCTCGTCCTCCGTGCTTGCTTTTTCTCAGAAAGAGCCGTGGTGTGCGTTTTCGCCGGAAAACGCGTTTTCGGCGAAAACGTGTACGTTTGCACTTCCCGGCCACAGGGAAGCTGCTAGCCGGGAATTCTCTGCCTGGTTCTACCCGCTGCCCGGAACGCTACGCAGGGCAAAAGCGATTCTCGTCCTCCGTGCTTGCTTTTTCTCAGAAAGAGCCGTGGTGTGCTTTATCGCCGAAAAACGTGTTTTCGGCCGAAAACGTGTACGTTTGCACTTCCCGGCCACAGGGAAGCTGCTAGCCGGGAATTCTCTGCCTGGTTCTACCCGCTGCTCGGAACACTACGCAGGGCAAAAGCGATTCTCGTCCTCCGTGCTTGCTTTTTCTCAGAAAGAGCCGTGGTGTGCGTTTTCGCCGAAAAACGTGTTTTCGGCCGAAAACGTGTACGTTTGCACTTCCCGGCCACAGGGCAGCTGCTAGCCGGGAATTCTCTGCCTGGTTCTACCCGCTGCCCGGAACGCTACGCAGGGCAAAAGCGATTCTCGTCCTCCGTGCTTGCTTTTTCTCAGAAAGAGCCGTGGTGTGCTTTTTCGCCGGAAAACGTGTTTTCGGCCGAAAACGTGTACGTTTGCACTTCCAGGCCACAGGGAAGCTGCTAGCCGGGAATTCTCTGCCTGGTTCTACCCGCTGCCCGGAACGCTACGCAGGGCAAAAGCGATTCTCGTCCTCCGTGCTTGCTTTTTCTCAGAAAGAGCCGTGGTGTGCTTTTTCGCCGGAAAACGTGTTTTCGGCCGAAAACGTGTACGTTTGCACTTCCCGGCCACAGGGAAGCTGCTAGCCGGGAATTCTCTGCCTGGTTCTACCCGCTGCCCGGAACGCTACGCAGGGCAAAAGCGATTCTCGTCCTCCGTGCTTGCTTTTTCTCAGAAAGAGCCGTGGTGTGCGTTTTCGCCGGAAAACGCGTTTTCGGCCGAAAACGTGTACGTTTGCACTTCCCGGCCACAGGGAAGCTGCTAGCCGGGAATTCTCTGCCTGGTTCTACCCGCTGCCCGGAACACTACGCAGGGCAAAAGCGATTCTCGTCCTCCGTGCTTGCTTTTTCTCAGAAAGAGCCGTGGTGTGCGTTTTCGCCAGAAAACGCGTTTTCGGCCAAAAACGTGTACGTTTGCACTTCCCCGCCACAGGGAAGCTGCTAGCCGGGAATTCTCTGCCTGGTTCTACCCGCTGCCCGGAACGCTACGCAGGGCAAAAGCGATTCTCGTCCTCCGTGCTTGCTTTTTCTCAGAAAGAGCCGTGGTGTGCGTTTTCGCCGGAAAACGCGTTTTCGGCCGAAAACGTGTACGTTTGCACTTCCCGGCCACAGGGAAGCTGCTAGCCGGCAATTCGCTGCCTATTTCTACCCGCTGCTCAGAACGCTACGCAGGGCAAAAGCGATTCTCGTCCTCCGTGCTTGCTTTTTCTCAGAAAGAGCCGTGGTGTGCGTTTTCGCCGGAAAACGCGTTTTCGGCCGAAAACGTGTACGTTTGCACTTCCCGGCCACAGGGAAGCTGCTAGCCGGCAATTCGCTGCCTATTTCTACCCGCTGCTCAGAACGCTACGCAGGGCAAAAGCGATTCTCGTCCTCCGTGCTTGCTTTTTCTCAGAAAGAGCCGTGGTGTGCTTTATCGCCGAAAAACGTGTTTTCGGCCGAAAACGTGTACGTTTGCACTTCCCGGCCACAGGGAAGCTGCTAGCCGGGAATTCTCTGCCTGGTTCTACCCGCTGCTCGGAACACTACGCAGGGCAAAAGCGATTCTCGTCCTCCGTGCTTGCTTTTTCTCAGAAAGAGCCATGGTGTGCTTTTTCTCCGGAAAACGCGTTTTCGGCCGAAAACGTGTACGTTTGCACTTCCCGGCCACAGGGAAGCTGCTAGCCGGCAATTCGCTGCCTATTTCTACCCGCTGCTCAGAACGCTACACAGGGCAAAAGCGATTCTCGTCCTCCGTGCTTGCTTTTTCTCAGAAAGAGCCGTGGTGTGCGTTTTCGCCGGAAAACGCGTTTTCGGCCGAAAACGTGTACGTTTGCACTTCCCGGCCACAGGGAAGCTGCTAGCCGGGAATTCTCTGCCTGGTTCTACCCGCTGCCCGGAACGCTACGCAGGGCAAAAGCGATTCTCGTCCTCCGTGCTTGCTTTTTCTCAGAAAGAGCCGTGGTGTGCGTTTTCGCCGGAAAACGTGTTTTCGGCGAAAACGTGTACGTTTGCAATTCCCGGCCACAGGGAAGCTGCTAGCCGGGAATTCTCTGCCTGGTTCTACCCGCTGCCCGGAACGCTACGCAGGGCAAAAGCGATTCTCGTCCTCCGTGCTTGCTTTTTCTCAGAAAGAGCCGTGGTGTGCGTTTTCGCGGGAAAACGCATTTTCGGCCGAAAACGTGTACGTTTGCACTTCCCGGCCACAGGGAAGCTGCTAGCCGGGAATTCTCTGCCTGGTTCTACCCGCTGCCCGGAACGCTACGCAGGGCAAAAGCGATTCTCGTCCTCCGTGCTTGCTTTTTCTCAGAAAGAGCCGTGGTGTGCGTTTTCGCCGGAAAACGCGTTTTCGGCCGAAAACGTGTACGTTTGCACTTCCCGGCCACAGGGAAGCTGCTAGCCGGGAATTCTCTGCCTGGTTCTACCCGCTGCCCGGAACGCTACGCAGGGCAAAAGCGATTCTCGTCCTCCGTGCTTGCTTTTTCTCAGAAAGAGCCGTGGTGTGCTTTATCGCCGGTAAACGCGTTTTCGGCCGAAAACGTGTACGTTTGCACTTCCCGGCCACAGGGAAGCTGCTAGCCGGGAATTCTCTGCCTGGTTCTACCCGCTGCCCGGAACACTACGCAGGGCAAAAGCGATTCTCGTCCTCCGTGCTTGCTTTTTCTCAGAAAGAGCCATGGTGTGCTTTTTCGCCGGAAAACGCGTTTTCGGCCGAAAACGTGTACGTTTGCACTTCCCGGCCACAGGGAAGCTGCTAGCCGGCAATTCGCTGCCTATTTCTACCCGCTGCTCAGAACGCTACGCAGGGCAAAAGCGATTCTCGTCCTCCGTGCTTGCTTTTTCTCAGAAAGAGCCGTGGTGTGCGTTTTCGCCGGAAAACGCGTTTTCGGCCGAAAACGTGTACGTTTGCACTTCCCCGCCACAGGGAAGCTGCTAGCCGGGAATTCTCTGCCTGGTTCTACCCGCTGCCCGGAACGCTACGCAGGGCAAAAGCGATTCTCGTCCTCCGTGCTTGCTTTTTCTCAGAAAGAGCCGTGGTGTGCGTTTTCGCCGGAAAACGCGTTTTCGGCCGAAAACGTGTACGTTTGCACTTCCCGGCCACAGGGAAGCTGCTAGCCGGGAATTCTCTGCCTGGTTCTACCCGCTGCCCGGAACGCTACGCAGGGCAAAAGCGATATCGTCCTCCGTGCTTGCTTTTTCTCAGAAAGACCCGTGGTGTGCTTTTTCACCAGAAAACGCGTTTTCGGCCGAAAACGTGTACGTTTGCACTTCCCCGCCACAGGGAAGCTGCTAGCCGGGAATTCTCTGCCTGGTTCTACCCGCTGCCCGGAACGCTACGCAGGGCAAAAGCGATTCTCGTCCTCCGTGCTTGCTTTTTCTCAGAAAGAGCCGTGGTGTGCGTTTTCGCTGGAAAACGCGTTTTCGGCCGAAAACGTGTACGTTTGCACTTCCCGGCCACAGGGAAGCTGCTAGCCGGGAATTCTCTGCCTGGTTCTACCCGCTGCCCGGAACGCTACGCAGGGCAAAAGCGATTCTCGTCCTCCGTGCTTGCTTTTTCTCAGAAAGAGCCGTGGTGTGCGTTTTCGCCGGAAAACGCGTTTTCGGCCGAAAACGTAGTACGTTTGCACTTCCCGGCCACAGGGAAGCTGCTAGCCGGGAATTCTCTGCCTGGTTCTACCCGCTGCCCGGAACGCTACGCAGGGCAAAAGCGATTCTCGTCCTCCGTGCTTGCTTTTTCTCAGAAAGAGCCGTGGTGTGCGTTTTCGCCGGAAAACGCGTTTTCGGCCGAAAACGTGTACGTTTGCACTTCCCGGCCACAGGGAAGCTGCTAGCCGGGAATTCTCTGCCTGGTTCTACCCGCTGCCCGGAACGCTACGCAGGGCAAAAGCGATTCTCGTCCTCCGTGCTTGCTTTTTCTCAGAAAGAGCCATGGTGTGCTTTTTCGCCGGAAAACGCGTTTTCGGCCGAAAACGTGTACGTTTGCACTTCCCGGCCACAGGGAAGCTGCTAGCCGGCAATTCGCTGCCTATTTCTACCCGCTGCTCAGAACGCTACGCAGGGCAAAAGCGATTCTCGTCCTCCGTGCTTGCTTTTTCTCAGAAAGAGCCGTGGTGTGCGTTTTCGCCGGAAAACGCGTTTTCGGCCGAAAACGTGTACGTTTGCACTTCCCCGCCACAGGGAAGCTGCTAGCCGGGAATTCTCTGCCTGGTTCTACCCGCTGCCCGGAACGCTACGCAGGGCAAAAGCGATTCTCGTCCTCCGTGCTTGCTTTTTCTCAGAAAGAGCCATGGTGTGCTTTTTCGCCGGAAAACGCGTTTTCGGCCGAAAACGTGTACGTTTGCACTTCCCGGCCACAGGGAAGCTGCTAGCCGGCAATTCGCTGCCTATTTCTACCCGCTGCTCAGAACGCTACGCAGGGCAAAAGCGATTCTCGTCCTCCGTGCTTGCTTTTTCTCAGAAAGAGCCGTGGTGTGCGTTTTCGCCGGAAAACGCGTTTTCGGCCGAAAACGTGTACGTTGGCACTTCCCCGCCACAGGGAAGCTGCTAGCCGGGAATTCTCTGCCTGGTTCTACCCGCTGCCCGGAACGCTACGCAGGGCAAAAGCGATTCTCGTCCTCCGTGCTTGCTTTTTCTCAGAAAGAGCCGTGGTGTGCGTTTTCGCCGGAAAACGCGTTTTCGGCCGAAAACGTGTACGTTTGCACTTCCCGGCCACAGGGAAGCTGCTAGCCGGGAATTCTCTGCCTGGTTCTACCCGCTGCCCGGAACGCTACGCAGGGCAAAAGCGATTCTCGTCCTCCGTGCTTGCTTTTTCTCAGAAAGAGCCGTGGTGTGCGTTTTCGCCGGAAAACGCGTTTTCGGCCGAAAACGTGTACGTTTGCACTTCCCGGCCACAGGGAAGCTGCTAGCCGGGAATTCTCTGCCTGGTTCTACCCGCTGTCCGGAACGCTACGCAGGGCAAAAGCGATTCTCGTCCTCCGTGCTTGCTTTTTGTCAGAAAGAGCCGTGGTGTGCGTTTTCGCCGGTAAACGCGTTTTCGGCCGAAAACGTGTACGTTTGCACTTCCCCGCCACAGGGAAGCTGCTAGCCGGGAATTCTCTGCCTGGTTCTACCCGCTGCCCGGAACGCTACGCAGGGCAAAAGCGATTCTCGTCCTCCGTGCTTGCTTTTTCTCAGAAAGAGCCGTGGTGTGCGTTTTCGCCGGAAAACGCGTTTTCGGCCGAAAACGTGTACGTTTGCACTTCCCGGCCACAGGGAAGCTGCTAGCCGGGAATTCTCTGCCTGGTTCTACCCGCTGCCCGGAACGCTACACAGGGCAAAAGCGATTCTCGTCCTCCGTGCTTGCTTTTTCTCAGAAAGAGCCGTGGTGTGCGTTTTCGCCAGAAAACGCGTTTTCGGCCGAAAACGTGTACGTTTGCACTTCCCGGCCACAGGGAAACTGCTAGACGGGAATTCTCTGCCTGGTTCTACCCGCTGCCCGGAACGCTACGCAGGGCAAAAGCGATTCTCGTCCTCCGTGCTTGCTTTTTCTCAGAAAGAGCCGTGGTGAGCGTTTTCGCCGGAAAACGTGTTTTCGGCCGAAAACGTGTACGTTTGCACTTCCCCGCCACAGGGAAGCTGCTAGCCGGGAATTCTCTGCCTGGTTCTACCCGCTGCCCGGAACGCTACGCAGGGCAAAAGCGATTCTCGTCCTCCGTGCTTGCTTTTTCTCAGAAAGAGCCGTGATGTGCGTTTTCGCCAGAAAACGCGTTTTCGGCCGAAAACGTGTACGTTTGCACTTCCCGGCCACAGGGAAGCTGCTAGCCGGGAATTCTCTGCCTGGTTCTACCCGCTGCCCGGAACGCTACGCAGGGCAAAAGCGATTCTCGTCCTCCGTGCTTGCTTTTTCTCAGAAAGAGCCGTGGTGTGCGTTTTCGCCGGAAAACGCGTTTTCGTCCGAAAACGTAGTACGTTTGCACTTCCCGGCCACAGGGAAGCTGCTAGCCGGGAATTCTCTGCCTGGTTCTATCCGCTGCCCGGAACGCTACGCAGGGCAAAAGCGATTCTCGTCCTCCGTGCTTGCTTTTTCTCAGAAAGAGCCGTGGTGTGCGTTTTCACCGGAAAACGCGTTTTCGGCCGAAAACGTAGCACGTTTGCACTTCCCGGCCACAGGGAAGCTGCTAGCCGGGAATTCTCTGCCTGGTTCTATCCGCTGCCCGGAACGCTACGCAGGGCAAAAGCGATTTTCGTCCTCCGTGCTTGCTTTTTCTCAGAAAGAGCCATGGTGTGCTTTTTCGCCGGAAAACGCTTTTTCGGCCGAAAACGTGTACGTTTGCACTTCCCGGCCACAGGGAAGCTGCTAGCCGGGAATTCTCTGCCTGGTTCTACCGCTGCCCGGAATGCTACGCAGGGCAAAAGCGATTCTCGTCCTCCGTGCTTGCTTTTTCTCAGAAAGAGCCGTGGTGTGCGTTTTCGCCGGAAAACGCGTTTTCGGCCGAAAACGTGTACGTTTGCACTTCCCGGCCACAGGGAAGCTGCTAGCCGGGAATTCTCTGCCTGGTTCTACCCGCTGCCCGGAACGCTACACAGGGCAAAAGCGATTCTCGTCCTCCGTGCTTGCTTTTTCTCAGAAAGAGCCGTGGTGTGCGTTTTCGCCAGAAAACGCGTTTTCGGCCGAAAACGTGTACGTTTGCACTTCCCGGCCACAGGGAAACTGCTAGACGGGAATTCTCTGCCTGGTTCTACCCGCTGCCCGGAACGCTACGCAGGGCAAAAGCGATTCTCGTCCTCCGTGCTTGCTTTTTCTCAGAAAGAGCCGTGGTGTGCGTTTTCGCCGGAAAACGCGTTTTCGGCCGAAAACGTGTACGTTTGCACTTCCCCGCCACAGGGAAGCTGCTAGCCGGGAATTCTCTGCCTGGTTCTACCCGCTGCCCGGAACGCTACGCAGGGCAAAAGCGATTCTCGTCCTCCGTGCTTGCTTTTTCTCAGAAAGAGCCGTGGTGTGCGTTTTCACCGGAAAACGCGTTTTCGGCCGAAAACGTAGTACGTTTGCACTTCCCGGCCACAGGGAAGCTGCTAGCCGGGAATTCTCTGCCTGGTTCTACCCGCTGCCCGGAACGCTACGCAGGGCAAAAGCGATTCTCGTCCTCCGTGCTTGCTTTTTCTCAGAAAGAGCCGTGGTGTGCGTTTTCGCCGGAAAACGCGTTTTCGGCCGAAAACGTGTACGTTTGCACTTCCCCGCCACAGGGAAGCTGCTAGCCGGGAATTCTCTGCCTGGTTCTACCCGCTGCCCGGAACGCTACGCAGGGCAAAAGCGATTCTCGTCCTCCGTGCTTGCTTTTTCTCAGAAAGAGCCGTGATGTGCGTTTTCGCCAGAAACCGCGTTTTCGGCCGAAAACGTGTACGTTTGCACTTCCCGGCCACAGGGAAGCTGCTAGCCGGGAATTCTCTGCCTGGTTCTACCCGCTGCCCGGAACGCTACGCAGGGCAAAAGCGATTTTCGTCCTCCGTGCTTGCTTTTTCTCAGAAAGAGCCGTGGTGTGCGTTTTCGCCGGAAAACGCGTTTTCGTCCGAAAACGTAGTACGTTTGCACTTCCCGGCCACAGGGAAGCTGCTAGCCGGGAATTCTCTGCCTGGTTGTATCCGCTGCCCGGAACGCTACGCAGGGCAAAAGCGATTCTCGTCCTCCGTGCTTGCTTTTTCTCAGAAAGAGCCGTGGTGTGCGTTTTCACCGGAAAACGCGTTTTCGGCCGAAAACGTAGTACGTTTGCACTTCCCGGCCACAGGGAAGCTGCTAGCCGGGAATTCTCTGCCTGGTTCTACCCGCTGCCCGGAACGCTACGCAGGGCAAAAGCGATTCTCGTCCTCCGTGCTTCCTTTTTCTCAGAAAGAGCCGTGGTGTGCGTTTTCGCCGGAAAACGCGTTTTCGGCCGAAAACGTGTACGTTTGCACTTCCCCGCCACAGGGAAGCTGCTAGCCGGGAATTATCTGCCTGGTTCTACCCGCTGCCCGGAACGCTACGCAGGGCAAAAGCGATTCTCGTCCTCCGTGCTTGCTTTTTCTCAGAAAGAGCCGTGGTGTGCGTTTTCGCCGGAAAACGCGTTTTCGGCCGAAAACGTGTACGTTTGCACTTCCCGGCCACAGGGAAGCTGCTAGCCGGCAATTCTCTGCCTGGTTCTACCCGCTGCCCGGAACGCTACGCAGGGCAAAAGCGATTCTCGTCCTCCGTGCTTGCTTTTTCTCAGAAAGAGCCGTGGTGTGCGTTTTCGCCGGAAAACGCTTTTTCGGCCGAAAACGTGTACGTTTGCACTTCCCCGCCACAGGGAAGCTGCTAGCCGGGAATTCTCTGCCTGGTTCTACCCGCTGCTCCGAACGCTACGCAGGGCAAAAGCGATTCTCGTCCTCCGTGCTTGCTTTTTCTCAGAAAGAGCCGTGGTGTGCGTTTTCGCCGGAAAACGCGTTTTCGGCCGAAAACGTGTACGTTTGCACTTCCCGGCCACAGGGAAGCTGCTAGCCGGGAATTCTCTGCCTGGTTCTACCCGCTGCCCGGAACGCTACGCAGGGCAAAAGCGATTCTCGTCCTCCGTGCTTGCTTTTTCTCAGAAAGAGCCGTGGTGTGCGTTTTCGCCGGAAAACGCGTTTTCAGCCGAAAACGTGTACGTTTGCACTTCCCGGCCACAGGGAAGCTGCTAGCCGGGAATTCTCTGCCTGGTTCTACCGCTGCCCGGAATGCTACGCAGGGCAAAAGCGATTCTCGTCCTCCGTGCTTGCTTTTTCTCAGAAAGAGCCGTGGTGTGCGTTTTCGCCGGAAAACGCGTTTTCGGCCGAAAACGTGTACGTTTGCACTTCCCGGCCACAGGGAAGCTGCTAGCCGGGAATTCTCTGCCTGGTTCTACCCGCTGCCCGGAACGCTACACAGGGCAAAAGCGATTCTCGTCCTCCGTGCTTGCTTTTTCTCAGAAAGAGCCGTGGTGTGCGTTTTCACCAGAAAACGCGTTTTCGGCCGAAAACGTGTACGTTTGCACTTCCCGGCCACAGGGAAACTGCTAGACGGGAATTCTCTGCCTGGTTCTACCCGCTGCCCGGAACGCTACGCAGGGCAAAAGCGATTCTCGTCCTCCGTGCTTGCTTTTTCTCAGAAAGAGCCGTGGTGTGCGTTTTCGCCGGAAAACGCGTTTTCGGCCGAAAACGTGTACGTTTGCACTTCCCGGCCACAGGGCAGCTGCTAGCCGGGAATTCTCTGCCTGGTTCTACCCGCTGCCAGGAACGCTATGCAGGGCAAAAGCGATTCTCGTCCTCCGTGCTTGCTTTTTCTCAGAAAGAGCCGTGGTGTGCGTTTTCGCCGGAAAACGCGTTTTCGGCCGAAAACGTGTACGTTTGCACTTCCCGGCCACAGGGAAGCTGCTAGCCGGGAATTCTCTGCCTGGTTCTACCCGCTGCACGGAACGCTACGCAGGGCAAAAGCGATTCTCGTCCTCCGTGCTTGCTTTTTCTCAGAAAGAGCCGTGGTGTGCTTTTTCGCCGGAAAACGCGTTTTCGGCCGAAAACGTGTACGTTTGCACTTCCCGGCCACAGGGAAGCTGCTAGCCGGCAATTCGCTGCCTATTTCTACCCGCTGCTCAGAACGCTACGCAGGGCAAAAGCGATTCTCGTCCTCCGTGCTTGCTTTTTCTCAGAAAGAGCCGTGGTGTGCGTTTTCGCCGGAAAACGCGTTTTCGGCCGAAAACGTGTACGTTTGCACTTCCCGGCCACAGGGAAGCTGCTAGCCGGGAATTCTCTGCCTGGTTCTACCCGTTGCCCGGAACGCTACGCAGGGCAAAAGCGATTCTCGTCCTCCGTGCTTGCTTTTTCTCAGAAAGAGCCGTGGTGTGCGTTTTCGCCGGAAAACGCGTTTTCGGCCGAAAACGTGTACGTTTGCACTTCCCGGCCACAGGGAAGCTGCTAGCCGGGAATTCTCTGCCTGGTTCTACCCGCTGCCCGGAACGCTACGCAGGGCAAAAGCGATTCTCGTCCTCCGTGCTTGCTTTTTCTCAGAAAGAGCCGTGGTGTGCGTTTTCGCCGGAAAACGCGTTTTCGGCCGAAAACGTGTACGTTTGCACTTCCCCGCCACAGGGAAGCTGCTAGCCGGGAATTCTCTGCCTGGTTCTACCCGCTGCCCGGAACGCTACGCAGGGCAAAAGCGATTCTCGTCCTCCGTGCTTGCTTTTTCCCAGAAAGAGCCGTGGTGTGCGTTTTCGCCGGAAAACGCGTTTTCGGCCGAAAACGTGTACGTTTGCACTTCCCGGCCACAGGGAAGCTGCTAGCCGGGAATTCTCTGCCTGGTTCTACCCGCTGCCCGGAACGCTACGCAGGGCAAAAGCGATTCTCGTCCTCCGTGCTTGCTTTTTCTCAGAAAGAGCCGTGGTGTGCGTTTTCGCCGGAAAACGCGTTTTCGGCCGAAAACGTGTACGTTTGCACTTCCCGGCCACAGGGAAGCTGCTAGCCGGGAATTCTCTGCCTGGTTCTACCCGCTGCCCGGAACGCTACGCAGGGCAAAAGCGATTCTCGTCCTCCGTGCTTGCTTTTTCTCAGAAAGAGCCGTGGTGTGCGTTTTCGCCGGAAAACGCGTTTTCGGCCGAAAACGTGTACGTTTGCACTTCCCGGCCACAGGGAAGCTGCTAGCCGGCAATTCTCTGCCTGGTTCTACCCGCTGCCAGGAACGCTACGCAGGGCAAAAACGATTCTCGTCCTCCGTGCTTGCTTTTTCTCAGAAAGAGCCATGGTGTGCTTTTTCGCCGGAAAACGAGTTTTCGGCCGAAAACGTGTACGTTTGCACTTCCCGGCCACAGGGAAGCTGCTAGCCGGCAATTCGCTGCCTATTTCTACCCGCTGCTCAGAACGCTACGCAGGGCAAAAGCGATTCTCGTCCTCCGTGCTTGCTTTTTCTCAGAAAGAGCCGTGGTGTGCGTTTTCGCCGGAAAACGTGTTTTCGGCCGAAAACGTGTACGTTTGCACTTCCCGGCCACAGGGATCCTGCTAGCCGGGAATTCTCTGCCTGGTTCTACCCGTTGCCCGGAACGCTACGCAGGGCAAAAGCGATTCTCGTCCTCCGTGCTTGCTTTTTCTCAGAAAGAGCCGTGGTGTGCGTTTTCGCGGGAAAACGCGTTTTCGGCCGAAAACGTGTACGTTTGCACTTCCCGGCCACAGGGAAGCTGCTAGCCGGGAATTCTCTGCCTGGTTCTACCCGCTGCCCGGAACGCTACGCAGGGCAAAAGCGATTCTCGTCCTCCGTGCTTGCTTTTTCTCAGAAAGAGCCGTGGTGTGCGTTTTCGCCAGAGAACGCGTTTTCGGCCAAAAACGTGTACGTTTGCACTTCCCGGCCACAGGGAAGCTGCTAGCCGGGAATTCTCTGCCTGGTTCTACCCGCTGCCCGGAACGCTACGCAGGGCAAAAGCGATTCTCGTCCTCCGTGCTTGCTTTTTCTCAGAAAGAGCCGTGGTGTGCGTTTTCGCCAGAGAACGCGTTTTCGGCCAAAAACGTGTACGTTTGCACTTCCCGGCCACAGGGAAGCTGCTAGCCGGGAATTCTCTGCCTGGTTCTACCCGCTGCCCGGAACGCTACGCAGGGCAAAAGCGATTCTCGTCCTCCGTGCTTGCTTTTTCTCAGAAAGAGCCGTGGTGTGCGTTTTCGCCAGAGAACGCGTTTTCGGCCAAAAACGTGTACGTTTGCACTTCCCGGCCACAGGGAAGCTGCTAGCCGGGAATTCTCTGCCTGGTTCTACCCGCTGCCCGGAACGCTACGCAGGGCAAAAGCGATTCTCGTCCTCCGTGCTTGCTTTTTCTCAGAAAGAGCCGTGGTGTGCGTTTTCGCCGGAAAACGTGTTTTCGGCGAAAACGTGTACGTTTGCACTTCCCGGCCACAGGGCAGCTGCTAGCCGGGAATTCTCTGCCTGATTCTACCCGCTGCCCGGAACGCTACGCAGGGCAAAAGCGATTCTCGTCCTCCGTGCTTGCTTTTTCTCAGAAAGAGCCGTGGTGTGCGTTTTCGCCGGAAAACGCGTTTTCGGCCGAAAACGTGTACGTTTGCACTTCCCGGCCACAGGGAAGCTGCTAGCCGGGAATTCTCTGCCTGGTTCTACCCGCTGCCCGGAACGCTACGCAGGGCAAAAGCGATTCTCGTCCTCCGTGCTTGCTTTTTCTCAGAAAGAGCCGTGGTGTGCGTTTTCGCCGGAAAACGCGTTTTCGGCCGAAAACGTGTACGTTTGCACTTCCCGGCCACAGGGAAGCTGCTAGCCGGCAATTCGCTGCCTATTTCTACCCGGTGCTCAGAACGTTACACAGGGCAAAAGCGATTCTCGTCCTCCGTGCTTGCTTTTTCTCAGAAAGAGCCGTGGTGTGCTTTATCGCCGGAAAACGCGTTTTCGGCCGAAAACATGTACGTTTGCACTTCCCGGCCACAGGGAAGCTGCTAGCCGGGAATTCTCTGCCTGGTTCTACCCGCTGCCCGGAACACTACGCAGGGCAAAAGCGATTCTCGTCCTCCGTGCTTGCTTTTTCTCAGAAAGAGCCATGGTGTGCTTTTTCTCCGGAAAACGCTTTTTCGGCCGAAAACGTGTACGTTTGCACTTCCCGGCCACAGGGAAGCTGCTAGCCGGCAATTCGCTGCCTATTTCTACCCGCTGCTCAGAACGCTACGCAGGGCAAAAGCGATTCTCGTCCTCCGTGCTTGCTTTTTCTCAGAAAGAGCCGTGGTGTGCGTTTTCGCCGGAAAACGCGTTTTCGGCCGAAAACGTGTACGTTTGCACTTCCCGGCCACAGGGAATCTGCTAGCCGGGAATTCTCTGCCTGGTTCTACCCGCTGCCCGGAACGCTACGCAGGGCAAAAGCGATTCTCGTCCTCCGTGCTTGCTTTTTCTCAGAAAGAGCCGTGGTGTGCGTTTTCGCCGGAAAACGTGTTTTCGGCGAAAACGTGTACGTTTGCAATTCCCGGCCACAGGGAAGCTGCTAGCCGGGAATTCAATGCCTGGTTCTACCCGCTGCCCGGAACGCTACGCAGGGCAAAAGCGATTCTCGTCCTCCGTGCTTGCTTTTTCTCAGAAAGAGCCGTGGTGTGCGTTTTCACCGGAAAACGCGTTTTCGGCCGAAAACGTGTACGTTTGCACTTCCCGGCCACAGGGAATCTGCTAGCCGGGAATTCTCTGCCTGGTTCTACCCGCTGCCCGGAACGCTACGCAGGGCAAAAGCGATTCTCGTCCTCCGTGCTTGCTTTTTCTCAGAAAGAGCCGTGGTGTGCTTTATCGCCGGAAAACGCGTTTTCGGCCGAAAACGTGTACGTTTGCACTTCCCGGCCACAGGGAAGCTGCTAGCCGGGAATTCTCTGCCTGGTTCTACCCGCTGCCCGGAACACTACGCAGGGCAAAAGCGATTCTCGTCCTCCGTGCTTGCTTTTTCTCAGAAAGAGCCATGGTGTGCTTTTTCGCCGGAAAACGCGTTTTCGGCCGAAAACGTGTACGTTTGCACTTCCCGGCCACAGGGAAGCTGCTAGCCGGCAATTCGCTGCCTATTTCTACCCGCTGCTCAGAACGCTACGTAGGGCAAAAGCGATTCTCGTCCTCCGTGCTTGCTTTTTCTCAGAAAGAGCCGTGGTGTGCGTTTTCGCCGGAAAACGCGTTTTCGGCCGAAAACGTGTACGTTTGCACTTCCCCGCCACAGGGAAGCTGCTAGCCGGGAATTCTCTGCCTGGTTCTACCCGCTGCCCGGAACGCTACGCAGGGCAAAAGCGATTCTCGTCCTCCGTGCTTGCTTTTTCTCAGAAAGAGCCGTGGTGTGCGTTTTCGCCGGAAAACGTGTTTTCGGCCGAAAACGTGTACGTTTGCACTTCCCGGCCACAGGGAAGCTGCTAGCCGGGAATTCTCTGCCTGGTTCTACCCGCTGCCCGGAACACTACGCAGGGCAAAAGCGATTCTCGTCCTCCGTGCTTGCTTTTTCTCAGAAAGAGCCATGGTGTGCTTTTTCGCCGGAAAACGCGTTTTCGGCCGAAAACGTGTACGTTTGCACTTCCCGGCCACAGGGAAGCTGCTAGCCGGCAATTCGCCGCCTATTTCTACCCGCTGCTCAGAACGCTACGCAGGGCAAAAGCGATTCTCGTCCTCCGTGCTTGCTTTTTCTCAGAAAGAGCCGTGGTGTGCGTTTTCGCCGGAAAACGCGTTTTCGGCCGAAAACGTGTACGTTTGCACTTCCCCGCCACAGGGAAGCTGCTAGCCGGGAATTCTCTGCCTGGTTCTACCCGCTGCCCGGAACGCTACGCAGGGCAAAAGCGATTCTCGTCCTCCGTGCTTGCTTTTTCTCAGAAAGAGCCGTGGTGTGCGTTTTCGCCAGAAAACGCGTTTTCGGCCGAAAACTTGTACGTTTGCACTTCCCGGCCACAGGGAAGCTGCTAGCCGGGAATTCTCTGCCTGGTTCTACCCGCTGCCCGGAACGCTACGCAGGGCAAAAGCGATTCTCGTCCTCCGTGCTTGCTTTTTCTCAGAAAGAGCCGTGGTGTGCGTTTTCGCCGGAAAACGCGTTTTCGGCCGAAAACGTGTACGTTTGCACTTCCCGGCCACAGGGAAGCTGCTAGCCGGCAATTCGCTGCCTATTTCTACCCGCTGCTCAGAACGTTACGCAGGGCAAAAGCGATTCTCGTCCTCCGTGCTTTCTTTTTCTCAGAAAGAGCCGTGGTGTGCGTTTTCGCCGGAAAACGCGTTTTCGGCCGAAAACGTGTACGTTTGCACTTCCCGGCCACAGGGAAGCTGCTAGCCGGGAATTCTCTGCCTGGTTCTACCCGCTGCCCGGAACGCTACGCAGGGCAAAAGCGATTCTCGTCCTCCGTGCTTGCTTTTTCTCAGAAAGAGCTGTGGTGTGCGTTTTCGCCGGAAAACGCGTTTTCGGCCGAAAACGTGTACGTTTGCACTTCCCCGCCACAGGGAAGCTGCTAGCCGGGAATTCTCTGCCTGGTTCTACCCGCTGCCCGGAACGCTACGCAGGGCAAAAGCGATTCTCGTCCTCCGTGCTTGCTTTTTCTCAGAAAGAGCCGTGGTGTGCGTTTTCGCCGGAAAACGCGTTTTCGGCCGAAAACGTGTACGTTTGCACTTCCCGGCCACAGGGAAGCTGCTAGCCGGGAATTCTCTGCCTGGTTCTACCCGCTGCCCGGAACGCTACGCAGGGCAAAAGCGATTCTCGTCCTCCGTGCTTGCTTTTTCTCAGAAAGAGCCGTGGTGTGCGTTTTCACCGGAAAACGCGTTTTCGGCCGAAAACGTAGTACGTTTGCACTTCCCGGCCACAGGGAAGCTGCTAGCCGGGAATTCTCTGCCTGGTTCTACCCGCTGCCCGGAACGCTACGCAGGGCAAAAGCGATTCTCGTCCTCCGTGCTTGCTTTTTCTCAGAAAGAGCCGTGGTGTGCGTTTTCGCCGGAAAACGCGTTTTCGGCCGAAAACGTAGTACGTTTGCACTTCCCCGCCACAGGGAAGCTGCTAGCCGGGAATTCTCTGCCTGGTTCTACCCGATGCCCGGAACGCTACGCAGGGCAAAAGCGATTCTCGTCCTCCGTGCTTGCTTTTTCTCAGAAAGAGCCGTGGTGTGCGTTTTCGCCGGAAAACGCGTTTTCGGCCGAAAACGTGTACGTTTGCACTTCCCGGCCACAGGGAAGCTGCTAGCCGGCAATTCGCTGCCTATTTCTACCCGCTGCTCAGAACGTTACGCAGGGCAAAAGCGATTCTCGTCCTCCGTGCTTTCTTTTTCTCAGAAAGAGCCGTGGTGTGAGTTTTCGCGGGAAAACGCGTTTTCGGCCGAAAACGTGTACGTTTGCACTTCCCGGCCACAGGGAAGCTGCTAGCCGGGAATTCTCTGCCTGGTTCTACCCGCTGCCCGGAACGCTACGCAGGGCAAAAGCGATTCTCGTCCTCCGTGCTTGCTTTTTCTCAGAAAGAGCCGTGGTGTGCTTTTTCGCCGGAAAACGCGTTTTCGGCCGAAAACGTGTACGTTTGCACTTCCCCGCCACAGGGAAGCTGCTAGCCGGGAATTCTCTGCCTGGTTCTACCCGCTGCCCGGAACGCTACGCAGGGCAAAAGCGATTCTCGTCCTCCGTGCTTGCTTTTTCTCAGAAAGAGACGTGGTGTGCGTTTTCGCCAGAAAACGAGTTTTCGGCCGAAAACGTGTACGTTTGCACTTCCCGGCCACAGGGAAGCTGCTAGCCGGGAATTCTCTGCCTGGTTCTACCCGCTGCCCGGAACGCTACGCAGGGCAAAAGCGATTCTCGTCCTCCGTGCTTGCTTTTTCTCAGAAAGAGCCATGGTGTGCTTTTTCTCCGGAAAACGCGTTTTCGGCCGAAAACGTGTACGTTTGCACTTCGCGGCCACAGGGAAGCTGCTAGCCGGGAATTCTCTGCCTGGTTCTACCCGCTGCCCGTAACACTACGCAGGGCAAAAGCGATTCTCGTCCTCCGTGCTTGCTTTTTCTCAGAAAGAGCCGTGGTGTGCGTTTTCGCCAGAAAACGCGTTTTCGGCCGAAAACGTGTAGGTTTGCACTTCCCGGCCACAGGGAAGCTGCTAGCCGGGAATTCTCTGCCTGGTTCTACCCGCTGCCCGGAACGCTACGCAGGGCAAAAGCGATTCTCGTCCTCCGTGCTTGCTTTTTCTCAGAAAGAGCCGTGGTGTGCTTTTTCGCCGGAAAACGCGTTTTCGGCCGAAAACGTGTACGTTTGCACTTCCCCGCCACAGGGAAGCTGCTAGACGGGAATTCTCTGCCTGGTTCTACCCGCTGCCCGGAACGCTACGCAGGGCAAAAGCGATTCTCGTCCTCCGTGCTTGCTTTTTCCCAGAAAGAGCCGTGGTGTGCGTTTTCGCCGGAAAACGCGTTTTCGGCCGAAAACGTGTACGTTTGCACTTCCCGGCCACAGGGAAGCTGCTAGCCGGGAATTCTCTGCCTGGTTCTACCCGCTGCCCGGAACGCTACGCAGGGCAAAAGCGATTCTCGTCCTCCGTGCTTGCTTTTTCTCAGAAAGAGCCGTGGTGTGCGTTTTCGCCGGAAAACGCGTTTTCGGCCGAAAACGTGTACGTTTGCACTTCCCGGCCACAGGGAAGCTGCTAGCCGGGAATTCTCTGCCTGGTTCTACCCGCTGCCCGGAACGCTACGCAGGGCAAAAGCGATTTTCGTCCTTCGTGCTTGCTTTTTCTCAGAAAGAGCCATGGTGTGCTTTTTCGCCAGAAAACGCTTTTTCGGCCGAAAACGTGTACGTTTGCACTTCCCGGCCACAGGGAAGCTGCTAGCCGGGAATTCTCTGCCTGGTTCTACCCGCTGCTCAGAACGCTACGCAGGGCAAAAGCGATTCTCGTCCTCCGTGCTTGCTTTTTCTCAGAAAGAGCCGTGGTGTGCGTTTTCGCCGGAAAACGCGTTTTCGGCCGAAAACGTGTACGTTTGCACTTCCCCGCCACAGGGAAGCTGCTAGCCGGGAATTCTCTGCCTGGTTCTACCCGCTGCCCGGAACACTACGCAGGGCAAAAGCGATTCTCGTCCTCCGTGCTTGCTTTTTCTCAGAAAGAGCCATGGTGTGCTTTTTCGCCGGAAAACGCGTTTTCGGCCGAAAACGTGTACGTTTGCACTTCCCGGCCACAGGGAAGCTGCTAGCCGGCAATTCGCTGCCTATTTCTACCCGCTGCTCAGAACGCTACGTAGGGCAAAAGCGATTCTCGTCCTCCGTGCTTGCTTTTTCTCAGAAAGAGCCGTGGTGTGCGTTTTCGCCGGAAAACGCGTTTTCGGCCGAAAACGTGTACGTTTGCACTTCCCCGCCACAGGGAAGCTGCTAGCCGGGAATTCTCTGCCTGGTTCTACCCGCTGCCCGGAACGCTACGCAGGGCAAAAGCGATTCTCGTCCTCCGTGCTTGCTTTTTCTCAGAAAGAGCCGTGGTGTGCGTTTTCGCCGGAAAACGTGTTTTCGGCCGAAAACGTGTACGTTTGCACTTCCCGGCCACAGGGAAGCTGCTAGCCGGGAATTCTCTGCCTGGTTCTACCCGCTGCCCGGAACACTACGCAGGGCAAAAGCGATTCTCGTCCTCCGTGCTTGCTTTTTCTCAGAAAGAGCCATGGTGTGCTTTTTCGCCGGAAAACGCGTTTTCGGCCGAAAACGTGTACGTTTGCACTTCCCGGCCACAGGGAAGCTGCTAGCCGGCAATTCGCCGCCTATTTCTACCCGCTGCTCAGAACGCTACGCAGGGCAAAAGCGATTCTCGTCCTCCGTGCTTGCTTTTTCTCAGAAAGAGCCGTGGTGTGCGTTTTCGCCGGAAAACGCGTTTTCGGCCGAAAACGTGTACGTTTGCACTTCCCCGCCACAGGGAAGCTGCTAGCCGGGAATTCTCTGCCTGGTTCTACCCGCTGCCCGGAACGCTACGCAGGGCAAAAGCGATTCTCGTCCTCCGTGCTTGCTTTTTCTCAGAAAGAGCCGTGGTGTGCGTTTTCGCCAGAAAACGCGTTTTCGGCCGAAAACTTGTACGTTTGCACTTCCCGGCCACAGGGAAGCTGCTAGCCGGGAATTCTCTGCCTGGTTCTACCCGCTGCCCGGAACGCTACGCAGGGCAAAAGCGATTCTCGTCCTCCGTGCTTGCTTTTTCTCAGAAAGAGCCGTGGTGTGCGTTTTCGCCGGAAAACGCGTTTTCGGCCGAAAACGTGTACGTTTGCACTTCCCGGCCACAGGGAAGCTGCTAGCCGGCAATTCGCTGCCTATTTCTACCCGCTGCTCAGAACGTTACGCAGGGCAAAAGCGATTCTCGTCCTCCGTGCTTTCTTTTTCTCAGAAAGAGCCGTGGTGTGCGTTTTCGCCGGAAAACGCGTTTTCGGCCGAAAACGTGTACGTTTGCACTTCCCGGCCACAGGGAAGCTGCTAGCCGGGAATTCTCTGCCTGGTTCTACCCGCTGCCCGGAACGCTACGCAGGGCAAAAGCGATTCTCGTCCTCCGTGCTTGCTTTTTCTCAGAAAGAGCCGTGGTGTGCGTTTTCGCCGGAAAACGCGTTTTCGGCCGAAAACGTGTACGTTTGCACTTCCCCGCCACAGGGAAGCTGCTAGCCGGGAATTCTCTGCCTGGTTCTACCCGCTGCCCGGAACGCTACGCAGGGCAAAAGCGATTCTCGTCCTCCGTGCTTGCTTTTTCTCAGAAAGAGCCGTGGTGTGCGTTTTCGCCGGAAAACGCGTTTTCGGCCGAAAACGTGTACGTTTGCACTTCCCGGCCACAGGGAAGCTGCTAGCCGGGAATTCTCTGCCTGGTTCTACCCGCTGCCCGGAACGCTACGCAGGGCAAAAGCCATTCTCGTCCTCCGTGCTTGCTTTTTCTCAGAAAGAGCCGTGGTGTGCGTTTTCACCGGAAAACGCGTTTTCGGCCGAAAACGTAGTACGTTTGCACTTCCCGGCCACAGGGAAGCTGCTAGCCGGGAATTCTCTGCCTGGTTCTACCCGCTGCCCGGAACGCTACGCAGGGCAAAAGCGATTCTCGTCCTCCGTGCTTGCTTTTTCTCAGAAAGAGCCGTGGTGTGCGTTTTCGCCGGAAAACGCGTTTTCGGCCGAAAACGTAGTACGTTTGCACTTCCCCGCCACAGGGAAGCTGCTAGCCGGGAATTCTCTGCCTGGTTCTACCCGATGCCCGGAACGCTACGCAGGGCAAAAGCGATTCTCGTCCTCCGTGCTTGCTTTTTCTCAGAAAGAGCCGTGGTGTGCGTTTTCGCCGGAAAACGCGTTTTCGGCCGAAAACGTGTACGTTTGCACTTCCCGGCCACAGGGAAGCTGCTAGCCGGCAATTCGCTGCCTATTTCTACCCGCTGCTCAGAACGTTACGCAGGGCAAAAGCGATTCTCGTCCTCCGTGCTTTCTTTTTCTCAGAAAGAGCCGTGGTGTGAGTTTTCGCGGGAAAACGCGTTTTCGGCCGAAAACGTGTACGTTTGCACTTCCCGGCCACAGGGAAGCTGCTAGCCGGGAATTCTCTGCCTGGTTCTACCCGCTGCCCGGAACGCTACGCAGGGCAAAAGCGATTCTCGTCCTCCGTGCTTGCTTTTTCTCAGAAAGAGCCGTGGTGTGCTTTTTCGCCGGAAAACGCGTTTTCGGCCGAAAACGTGTACGTTTGCACTTCCCCGCCACAGGGAAGCTGCTAGCCGGGAATTCTCTGCCTGGTTCTACCCGCTGCCCGGAACGCTACGCAGGGCAAAAGCGATTCTCGTCCTCCGTGCTTGCTTTTTCTCAGAAAGAGACGTGGTGTGCGTTTTCGCCAGAAAACGAGTTTTCGGCCGAAAACGTGTACGTTTGCACTTCCCGGCCACAGGGAAGCTGCTAGCCGGGAATTCTCTGCCTGGTTCTACCCGCTGCCCGGAACGCTACGCAGGGCAAAAGCGATTCTCGTCCTCCGTGCTTGCTTTTTCTCAGAAAGAGCCATGGTGTGCTTTTTCTCCGGAAAACGCGTTTTCGGCCGAAAACGTGTACGTTTGCACTTCGCGGCCACAGGGAAGCTGCTAGCCGGGAATTCTCTGCCTGGTTCTACCCGCTGCCCGTAACACTACGCAGGGCAAAAGCGATTCTCGTCCTCCGTGCTTGCTTTTTCTCAGAAAGAGCCGTGGTGTGCGTTTTCGCCAGAAAACGCGTTTTCGGCCGAAAACGTGTAGGTTTGCACTTCCCGGCCACAGGGAAGCTGCTAGCCGGGAATTCTCTGCCTGGTTCTACCCGCTGCCCGGAACGCTACGCAGGGCAAAAGCGATTCTCGTCCTCCGTGCTTGTTTTTTCTCAGAAAGAGCCGTGGTGTGCTTTTTCGCCGGAAAACGCGTTTTCGGCCGAAAACGTGTACGTTTGCACTTCCCCGCCACAGGGAAGCTGCTAGACGGGAATTCTCTGCCTGGTTCTACCCGCTGCCCGGAACGCTACGCAGGGCAAAAGCGATTCTCGTCCTCCGTGCTTGCTTTTTCCCAGAAAGAGCCGTGGTGTGCGTTTTCGCCGGAAAACGCGTTTTCGGCCGAAAACGTGTACGTTTGCACTTCCCGGCCACAGGGAAGCTGCTAGCCGGGAATTCTCTGCCTGGTTCTACCCGCTGCCCGGAACGCTACGCAGGGCAAAAGCGATTCTCGTCCTCCGTGCTTGCTTTTTCTCAGAAAGAGCCGTGGTGTGCGTTTTCGCCGGAAAACGCGTTTTCGGACGAAAACGTGTACGTTTGCACTTCCCGGCCACAGGGAAGCTGCTAGCCGGGAATTCTCTGCCTGGTTCTACCCGCTGCCCGGAACGCTACGCAGGGCAAAAGCGATTTTCGTCCTTCGTGCTTGCTTTTTCTCAGAAAGAGCCATGGTGTGCTTTTTCGCCAGAAAACGCTTTTTCGGCCGAAAACGTGTACGTTTGCACTTCCCGGCCACAGGGAAGCTGCTAGCCGGGAATTCTCTGCCTGGTTCTACCCGCTGCTCAGAACGCTACGCAGGGCAAAAGCGATTCTCGTCCTCCGTGCTTGCTTTTTCTCAGAAAGAGCCGTGGTGTGCGTTTTCGCCGGAAAACGCGTTTTCGGCCGAAAACGTGTACGTTTGCACTTCCCCGCCTCAGGGAAGCTGCTAGCCGGGAATTCTCTGCCTGGTTCTACCCGCTGCCCGGAACGCTACGCAGGGCAAAAGCGATTCTCGTCCTCCGTGCTTGCTTTTTCTCAGAAAGAGCCGTGGTGTGCGTTTTCGCGGTAAAACGCGTTTTCGGCCGAAAACGTGTACGTTTGCACTTCCCGGCCACAGGGCAGCTGCTAGCCGGGAATTCTCTGCCTGGTTCTACCCGCTGCCCGGAACGCTACGCAGGGCAAAAGCGATTCTCGTCCTCCGTGCTTGCTTTTTCTCAGAAAGAGCCGTGGTGTGCGTTTTCGCCGGAAAACGTGTTTTCGGCCGAAAACGTGTACGTTTGCACTTCCCGGCCACAGGGAAGCTGCTAGCCGGGAATTCTCTGCCTGGTTCTACCCGCTGCCCGGAACACTACGCAGGGCAAAAGCCATTCTCGTCCTCCGTGCTTGCTTTTTCTCAGAAAGAGCCGTGGTGTGCGTTTTCGCCAGAAAACGCGTTTTCGGCCGAAAACGTGTACGTTTGCACTTCCCGGCCACAGGGAAGCTGCTAGCCTGGAATTCTCTGCCTCGTTCTACCCGCTGCCTGGAACGCTACGCAGGGCAAAAGCGATTCTCGTCCTCCGTGCTTGCTTTTTCTCAGAAAGAGCCGTGGTGTGCGTTTTCGCCGGAAAACGCGTTTTCGGCCGAAAACGTGTACGTTTGCACTTCCCGGCCACAGGGAAGCTGCTAGCCGGGAATTCTCTGCCTGGTTCTACCCGCTGCCCGGAACGCTACGCAGGGCAAAAGCGATTCTCGTCCTCCGTGCTTGCTTTTTCTCAGAAAGAGCCGTGGTGTGCGTTTTCGCCGGAAAACGCGTTTTCGGCCGAAAACGTGTACGTTTGCACTTCCCGGCCACAGGGAAGCTGCTAGCCGGCAATTCGCTGCCTATTTCTACCCGCTGCTCAGAACGCTACGCAGGGCAAAAGCGATTCTCGTCCTCCGTGCTTGCTTTTTCTCAGAAAGAGCCGTGGTGTGCGTTTTCGCCGGAAAACGCGTTTTCGGCCGAAAACGTGTACGTTTGCACTTCCCCGCCACAGGGAAGCTGCTAGCCGGGAATTCTCTGCCTGGTTCTACCCGCTGCCAGGAACGCTACGCAGGGCAAAAGCGATTCTCGTCCTCCGTGCTTGCTTTTTCTCAGAAAGAGCCGTGGTGTGCTTTTTCGCCGGAAAACGCGTTTTCGGCCGAAAACGTGTACGTTTGCACTTCCCGGCCACAGGGAAGCTGCTAGCCGGCAACTCGCTGCCTATTTCTACCCTCTGCTCAGAACGCTACGCAGGGCAAAAGCGATTCTCGTCCTCCGTGCTTGCTTTTTCTCAGAAAGAGCCATGGTGTGCTTTTTCGCCGGAAAACGCGTTTTCGGCCGAAAACGTGTACGTTTGCACTTCCCGGCCACAGGGAAGCTGCTAGCCGGCAATTAGCTGCCTATTTCTACCCGCTGCTCAGAACGCTACGCAGGGCAAAAGCGATTCTCGTCCTCCGTGCTTGCTTTTTCTCAGAAAGAGCCGTGGTGTGCGTTTTCACCGGAAAACGCGTTTTCGGCCGAAAACGTGTACGTTTGCACTTCCCGGCCACAGGGAAGCTGCTAGCCGGGAATTCTCTGCCTGGTTCTACCCGCTGCCCGGAACGCTACGCAGGGCAAAAGCGATTCTCGTCCTCCGTGCTTGCTTTTTCTCAGAAAGAGCCATGGTGTGCTTTTTCGCCGGAAAACGCGTTTTCGTCCGAAAACGTGTACGTTTGCACTTCCCGGCCACAGGGAAGCTGCTAGCCGGCAATTCGCTGCCTATTTCTACCCGCTGCTCAGAACGCTACGCAGGGCAAAAGCGATTCTCGTCCTCCGTGCTTGCTTTTTCTCAGAAAGAGCCGTGGTGTGCGTTTTCGCCGGAAAACGCGTTTTCGGCCGAAAACGTGTACGTTTGCACTTCCCCGCCACAGGGAAGCTGCTAGCCGGGAATTCTCTGCCTGGTTCTACCCGCTGCCCGGAACGCTACGCAGGGCAAAAGCGATTCTCGTCCTCCGTGCTTGCTTTTTCTCAGAAAGAGCCGTGGTGTGCGTTTTCGCCAGAAAACGCGTTTTCGGCCGAAAACGTGTACGTTTGCACTTCCCGGCCACAGGGCAGCTGCTAGCCGGGAATTCTCTGCCTGGTTCTACCCGCTGCCCGGAACGCTACGCAGGGCAAAAGCGATTCTCGTCCTCCGTGCTTGCTTTTTCTCAGAAAGAGCCGTGGTGTGCGTTTTCGCCGGAAAACGCGTTTTCGGCCGAAAACGTGTACGTTTGCACTTCCCGGCCACAGGGAAGCTGCTAGCCGGGAATTCTCTGCCTGGTTCTACCCGCTGCCCGGAACGCTACGCAGGGCAAAAGCGATTCTCGTCCTCCGTGCTTGCTTTTTCTCAGAAAGAGCCGTGGTGTGCGTTTTCGCCGGAAAACGCGTTTTCGGCGAAAACGTGTACGTTTGCACTTCCCCGCCACAGGGAAGCTGCTAGCCGGGAATTCTCTGCCTGGTTCTACCCACTGCCCGGAACGCTACGCAGGGCAAAAGCGATTCTCGTCCTCCGTGCTTGCTTTTTCTCAGAAAGAGCCGTGGTGTGCTTTTTCGCCGGAAAACGCGTTTTCGGCCGAAAACGTGTACGTTTGCACTTCCCGGCCACAGGGAAGCTGCTAGCCGGGAATTCTCTGCCTGGTTCTACCCGCTGCCCGGAACGCTACGCAGGGCAAAAGCGATTCTCGTCCTCCGTGCTTGCTTTTTCTCAGAAAGAGCCGTGGTGTGCGTTTTCGCCGGAAAACGCGTTTTCGGCCGAAAACGTGTACGTTTGCACTTCCCGGCCACAGGGAAGCTGCTAGCCGGGAATTCTCTGCCTGGTTCTACCCGCTGCCCGGAACGCTACGCAGGGCAAAAGCGATTCTCGTCCTCCGTGCTTGCTTTTTCTCAGAAAGAGCCATGATGTGCTTTTTCTCCGGAAAACGCGTTTTCGGCCGAAAACGTGTACGTTTGCACTTCCCGGCCACAGGGAAGCTGCTAGCCGGCAATTCGCTGCCTATTTCTACCCGCTGCTCAGAACGCTACGCAGGGCAAAAGCGATTCTCGTCCTCCGTGCTTGCTTTTTCTCAGAAAGAGCCGTGGTGTGCGTTTTCGCCGGAAAACGCGTTTTCGGCCAAAAACGTGAACGTTTGCACTTCCCCGCCACAGGGAAGCTGCTAGCCGGGAATTCTCTGCCTGGTTCTACCCGCTGCCCGGAACGCTACGCAGGGCAAAAGCGATTCTCGTCCTCCGTGCTTGCTTTTTCTCAGAAAGAGCCGTGGTGTGCGTTTTCGCCGGAAAACGCGTTTTCGGCCGAAAACGTGTACGTTTGCACTTCCCGGCCACAGGTAAGCTGCTAGCCGGGAATTCTCTGCCTGGTTCTACCCGCTGCCCGGAACGCTACGCAGGGCAAAAGCGATTCTCGTCCTCCGTGCTTGCTTTTTCTCAGAAAGAGCCGTGGTGTGCGTTTTCGCCGGTAAACGCGTTTTCGGCCGAAAACGTGTACGTTTGCACTTCCCGGCCACAGGGAAGCTGCTAGACGGGAATTCTCTGCCTGGTTCTACCCGCTGCCCGGAACGCTACGCAGGGCAAAAGCGATTCTCGTCCTCCGTGCTTGCTTTTTCTCAGAAAGAGCCGTGGTGTGCGTTTTCGCCGGAAAACGCGTTTTCGGCCGAAAACGTGTACGTTTGCACTTCCCCGCCACAGCGAAGCTGCTAGCCGGGAATTCTCTGCCTGGTTCTACCCGCTGCCCGGAACGCTACGCAGGGCAAAAGCGATTCTCGTCCTCCGTGCTTGCTTTTTCTCAGAAAGAGCCGTGGTGTGCGTTTTCGCCGGAAAACGCGTTTTCGGCCGAAAACGTGTACGTTTGCACTTCCCGGCCACAGGGCAGCTGCTAGCCGGGAATTCTCTGCCTGGTTCTACCCGCTGCCCGGAACGCTACGCAGGGCAAAAGCGATTCTCGTCCTCCGTGCTTGCTTTTTCTCAGAAAGAGCCATGGTGTGCTTTTTCGCCGAAAACGCTTTTTCGGCCGAAAACGTGTACGTTTGCACTTCCCGGCCACAGGGAAGCTGCTAGCCGGGAATTCTCTGCCTGGTTCTACCCGCTGCCCGGAACGCTACGCAGGGCAAAAGCGATTCTCGTCCTCCGTGCTTGCTTTTTCTCAGAAAGAGCCGTGGTGTGCGTTTTCGCCGGAAAACGCGTTTTCGGCCGAAAACGTGTACGTTTGCACTTCCCGGCCACAGGGCAGCTGCTAGCCGGGAATTCTCTGCCTGGTTCTACCCGCTGCCAGGAACGCTACGCAGGGCAAAAGCGATTCTCGTCCTCCGTGCTTGCTTTTTCTCAGAAAGAGCCGTGGTGTGCGTTTTCGCGGGAAAACGCGTTTTCGGCCGAAAACGTGTACGTTTGCACTTCCCGGCCACATGGAAGCTGCTAGCCGGGAATTCTCTGCCTGGTTCTACCCGCTGCCCGGAACGCTACGCAGGGCAAAAGCCATTCTCGTCCTCCGTGCTTGCTTTTTCTCAGAAAGAGCCGTGGTGTGCGTTTTGGCCGGAAAACGCGTTTTCGGCCGAAAACGTGTACGTTTGCACTTCCCGGCCACAGGGAAGCTGCTAGCCGGGAATTCTCTGCCTGGTTCTACCCGCTGCCCGGAACGCTACGCAGGGCAAAAGCGATTCTCGTCCTCCGTGCTTGCTTTTTCTCAGAAAGAGCCGTGGTGTGCGTTTTCGCCAGAAAACGCGTTTTCGGCCAAAAACGTGTACGTTTGCACTTCCCCGCCACAGGGAAGCTGCTAGCCGGGAATTCTCTGCCTGGTTCTACCCGCTGCCCGGAGCGCTACGCAGGGCAAAAGCGATTCTCGTCCTCCGTGCTTGCTTTTTCTCAGAAAGAGCCGTGGTGTGCGTTTTCGCCGGAAAACGCGTTTTCGGCCGAAAACGTGTACGTTTGCACTTCCCGGCCACAGGGAAGCTGCTAGCCGGCAATTCGCTGCCTATTTCTACCCGCTGCTCAGAACGCTACGCAGGGCAAAAGCGATTCTCGTCCTCCGTGCTTGCTTTTTCTCAGAAAGAGCCGTGGTGTGCTTTATCGCCGAAAAACGTGTTTTCGGCCGAAAACGTGTACGTTTGCACTTCCCGGCCACAGGGAAGCTGCTAGCCGGGAATTCTCTGCCTGGTTCTACCCGCTGCCCGGAACGCTACGCAGGGCAAAAGCGATTCTCGTCCTCCGTGCTTGCTTTTTCTCAGAAAGAGCCGTGGTGTGCGTTTTCGCCAGAAAACGCGTTTTCGGCCAAAAACGTGTACGTTTGCACTTCCCCGCCACAGGGAAGCTGCTAGCCGGGAATTCTCTGCCTGGTTCTACCCGCTGCCCGGAGCGCTACGCAGGGCAAAAGCGATTCTCGTCCTCCGTGCTTGCTTTTTCTCAGAAAGAGCCGTGGTGTGCGTTTTCGCCGGAAAACGCGTTTTCGGCCGAAAACGTGTACGTTTGCACTTCCCGGCCACAGGGAAGCTGCTAGCCGGCAATTCGCTGCCTATTTCTACCCGCTGCTCAGAACGCTACGCAGGGCAAAAGCGATTCTCGTCCTCCGTGCTTGCTTTTTCTCAGAAAGAGCCGTGGTGTGCGTTTTCGCGGGAAAACGCGTTTTCGGCCGAAAACGTGTACGTTTGCACTTCCCGGCCACATGGAAGCTGCTAGCCGGGAATTCTCTGCCTGGTTCTACCCGCTGCCCGGAACGCTACGCAGGGCAAAAGCCATTCTCGTCCTCCGTGCTTGCTTTTTCTCAGAAAGAGCCGTGGTGTGCGTTTTGGCCGGAAAACGCGTTTTCGGCCGAAAACGTGTACGTTTGCACTTCCCGGCCACAGGGAAGCTGCTAGCCGGGAATTCTCTGCCTGGTTCTACCCGCTGCCCGGAACGCTACGCAGGGCAAAAGCGATTCTCGTCCTCCGTGCTTGCTTTTTCTCAGAAAGAGCCGTGGTGTGCGTTTTCGCCAGAAAACGCGTTTTCGGCCAAAAACGTGTACGTTTGCACTTCCCCGCCACAGGGAAGCTGCTAGCCGGGAATTCTCTGCCTGGTTCTACCCGCTGCCCGGAGCGCTACGCAGGGCAAAAGCGATTCTCGTCCTCCGTGCTTGCTTTTTCTCAGAAAGAGCCGTGGTGTGCGTTTTCGCCGGAAAACGCGTTTTCGGCCGAAAACGTGTACGTTTGCACTTCCCGGCCACAGGGAAGCTGCTAGCCGGCAATTCGCTGCCTATTTCTACCCGCTGCTCAGAACGCTACGCAGGGCAAAAGCGATTCTCGTCCTCCGTGCTTGCTTTTTCTCAGAAAGAGCCGTGGTGTGCTTTATCGCCGAAAAACGTGTTTTCGGCCGAAAACGTGTACGTTTGCACTTCCCGGCCACAGGGAAGCTGCTAGCCGGGAATTCTCTGCCTGGTTCTACCCGCTGCTCGGAACACTACGCAGGGCAAAAGCGATTCTCGTCCTCCGTGCTTGCTTTTTCTCAGAAAGAGCCATGGTGTGCTTTTTCTCCGGAAAACGCGTTTTCGGCCGAAAACGTGTACGTTTGCACTTCCCCGCCACAGGGAAGCTGCTAGCCGGCAATTCTCTGCCTGGTTCTACCCGCTGCCCGGAACGCTACGCAGGGCAAAAGCGATTCTCGTCCTCCGTGCTTGCTTTTTCTCAGAAAGAGCCGTGGTGTGCGTTTTCGCCGGAAAACGCGTTTTCGGCCGAAAACTTGTACGTTTGCACTTCCCGGCCACAGGGAAGCTGCTAGCCGGGAATTCTCTGCCTGGTTCTACCCGCTGCCCGGAACGATACGCAGGACAAAAGCGATTCTCGTCCTCCGTGCTTGCTTTTTCTCAGAAAGAGCCGTGGTGTGCGTTTTCGCCGGAAAACGCGTTTTCGGCCGAAAACGTGTACGTTTGCACTTCCCGGCCACAGGGAAGCTGCTAGCCGGGAATTCTCTGCCTGGTTCTACCCGCTGCCCGGAACGCTACGCAGGGCAAAAGCGATTCTCGTCCTCCGTGCTTGCTTTTTCTCAGAAAGAGCCGTGGTGTGCGTTTTCGCCGGAAAACGCGTTTTCGGCCGAAAACGTGTACGTTTGCACTTCCCGGCCACAGGGAAGCTGCTAGCCGGGAATTCTCTGCCTGGTTCTACCCGCTGCCAGGAACGCTACGCAGGGCAAAAGCGATTCTCGTCCTCCGTGCTTGCTTTTTCTCAGAAAGAGCCGTGGTGTGCGTTTTCGCGGGAAAACGCGTTTTCGGCCGAAAACGTGTACGTTTGCACTTCCCGGCCACATGGAAGCTGCTAGCCGGGAATTCTCTGCCTGGTTCTACCCGCTGCCCGGAACGCTACGCAGGGCAAAAGCCATTCTCGTCCTCCGTGCTTGCTTTTTCTCAGAAAGAGCCGTGGTGTGCGTTTTGGCCGGAAAACGCGTTTTCGGCCGAAAACGTGTACGTTTGCACTTCCCGGCCACAGGGAAGCTGCTAGCCGGGAATTCTCTGCCTGGTTCTACCCGCTGCCCGGAACGCTACGCAGGGCAAAAGCGATTCTCGTCCTCCGTGCTTGCTTTTTCTCAGAAAGAGCCGTGGTGTGCGTTTTCGCCGGAAAACGCGTTTTCGGCCGAAAACGTGTACGTTTGCACTTCCCGGCCACAGGGAAGCTGCTAGCCGGGAATTCTCTGCCTGGTTCTACCCGCTGCCCGGAACGCTACGCAGGGCAAAAGCGATTCTCGTCCTCCGTGCTTGCTTTTTCTCAGAAAGAGCCGTGGTGTGCGTTTTCGCCGGAAAACGCGTTTTCGGCCGAAAACGTGTACGTTTGCACTTCCCCGCCACAGGGAAGCTGCTAGCCGGGAATTCTCTGCCTGGTTCTACCCGCTGCCCGGAACGCTACGCAGGGCAAAAGCGATTCTCGTCCTCCGTGCTTGCTTTTTCCCAGAAAGAGCCGTGGTGTGCGTTTTCGCCGGAAAACGCGTTTTCGGCCGAAAACGTGTACGTTTGCACTTCCCGGCCACAGGGAAGCTGCTAGCCGGGAATTCTCTGCCTGGTTCTACCCGCTGCCCGGAACGCTACGCAGGGCAAAAGCGATTCTCGTCCTCCGTGCTTGCTTTTTCTCAGAAAGAGCCGTGGTGTGCGTTTTCGCCGGAAAACGCGTTTTCGGCCGAAAACGTGTACGTTTGCACTTCCCGGCCACAGGGAAGCTGCTAGCCGGGAATTCTCTGCCTGGTTCTACCCGCTGCCCGGAACGCTACGCAGGGCAAAAGCGATTCTCGTCCTCCGTGCTTGCTTTTTCTCAGAAAGAGCCGTGGTGTGCGTTTTCGCCGGAAAACGCGTTTTCGGCCGAAAACGTGTACGTTTGCACTTCCCGGCCACAGGGAAGCTGCTAGCCGGCAATTCTCTGCCTGGTTCTACCCGCTGCCAGGAACGCTACGCAGGGCAAAAACGATTCTCGTCCTCCGTGCTTGCTTTTTCTCAGAAAGAGCCATGGTGTGCTTTTTCGCCGGAAAACGAGTTTTCGGCCGAAAACGTGTACGTTTGCACTTCCCGGCCACAGGGAAGCTGCTAGCCGGCAATTCGCTGCCTATTTCTACCCGCTGCTCAGAACGCTACGCAGGGCAAAAGCGATTCTCGTCCTCCGTGCTTGCTTTTTCTCAGAAAGAGCCGTGGTGTGCGTTTTCGCCGGAAAACGTGTTTTCGGCCGAAAACGTGTACGTTTGCACTTCCCGGCCACAGGGATCCTGCTAGCCGGGAATTCTCTGCCTGGTTCTACCCGTTGCCCGGAACGCTACGCAGGGCAAAAGCGATTCTCGTCCTCCGTGCTTGCTTTTTCTCAGAAAGAGCCGTGGTGTGCGTTTTCGCGGGAAAACGCGTTTTCGGCCGAAAACGTGTACGTTTGCACTTCCCGGCCACAGGGAAGCTGCTAGCCGGGAATTCTCTGCCTGGTTCTACCCGCTGCCCGGAACGCTACGCAGGGCAAAAGCGATTCTCGTCCTCCGTGCTTGCTTTTTCTCAGAAAGAGCCGTGGTGTGCGTTTTCGCCAGAGAACGCGTTTTCGGCCAAAAACGTGTACGTTTGCACTTCCCGGCCACAGGGAAGCTGCTAGCCGGGAATTCTCTGCCTGGTTCTACCCGCTGCCCGGAACGCTACGCAGGGCAAAAGCGATTCTCGTCCTCCGTGCTTGCTTTTTCTCAGAAAGAGCCGTGGTGTGCGTTTTCGCCAGAGAACGCGTTTTCGGCCAAAAACGTGTACGTTTGCACTTCCCGGCCACAGGGAAGCTGCTAGCCGGGAATTCTCTGCCTGGTTCTACCCGCTGCCCGGAACGCTACGCAGGGCAAAAGCGATTCTCGTCCTCCGTGCTTGCTTTTTCTCAGAAAGAGCCGTGGTGTGCGTTTTCGCCAGAGAACGCGTTTTCGGCCAAAAACGTGTACGTTTGCACTTCCCGGCCACAGGGAAGCTGCTAGCCGGGAATTCTCTGCCTGGTTCTACCCGCTGCCCGGAACGCTACGCAGGGCAAAAGCGATTCTCGTCCTCCGTGCTTGCTTTTTCTCAGAAAGAGCCGTGGTGTGCGTTTTCGCCGGAAAACGTGTTTTCGGCGAAAACGTGTACGTTTGCACTTCCCGGCCACAGGGCAGCTGCTAGCCGGGAATTCTCTGCCTGATTCTACCCGCTGCCCGGAACGCTACGCAGGGCAAAAGCGATTCTCGTCCTCCGTGCTTGCTTTTTCTCAGAAAGAGCCGTGGTGTGCGTTTTCGCCGGAAAACGCGTTTTCGGCCGAAAACGTGTACGTTTGCACTTCCCGGCCACAGGGAAGCTGCTAGCCGGGAATTCTCTGCCTGGTTCTACCCGCTGCCCGGAACGCTACGCAGGGCAAAAGCGATTCTCGTCCTCCGTGCTTGCTTTTTCTCAGAAAGAGCCGTGGTGTGCGTTTTCGCCGGAAAACGCGTTTTCGGCCGAAAACGTGTACGTTTGCACTTCCCGGCCACAGGGAAGCTGCTAGCCGGCAATTCGCTGCCTATTTCTACCCGGTGCTCAGAACGTTACACAGGGCAAAAGCGATTCTCGTCCTCCGTGCTTGCTTTTTCTCAGAAAGAGCCGTGGTGTGCTTTATCGCCGGAAAACGCGTTTTCGGCCGAAAACATGTACGTTTGCACTTCCCGGCCACAGGGAAGCTGCTAGCCGGGAATTCTCTGCCTGGTTCTACCCGCTGCCCGGAACACTACGCAGGGCAAAAGCGATTCTCGTCCTCCGTGCTTGCTTTTTCTCAGAAAGAGCCATGGTGTGCTTTTTCTCCGGAAAACGCTTTTTCGGCCGAAAACGTGTACGTTTGCACTTCCCGGCCACAGGGAAGCTGCTAGCCGGCAATTCGCTGCCTATTTCTACCCGCTGCTCAGAACGCTACGCAGGGCAAAAGCGATTCTCGTCCTCCGTGCTTGCTTTTTCTCAGAAAGAGCCGTGGTGTGCGTTTTCGCCGGAAAACGCGTTTTCGGCCGAAAACGTGTACGTTTGCACTTCCCGGCCACAGGGAATCTGCTAGCCGGGAATTCTCTGCCTGGTTCTACCCGCTGCCCGGAACGCTACGCAGGGCAAAAGCGATTCTCGTCCTCCGTGCTTGCTTTTTCTCAGAAAGAGCCGTGGTGTGCGTTTTCGCCGGAAAACGTGTTTTCGGCGAAAACGTGTACGTTTGCAATTCCCGGCCACAGGGAAGCTGCTAGCCGGGAATTCTCTGCCTGGTTCTACCCGCTGCCCGGAACGCTACGCAGGGCAAAAGCGATTCTCGTCCTCCGTGCTTGCTTTTTCTCAGAAAGAGCCGTGGTGTGCGTTTTCACCGGAAAACGCGTTTTCGGCCGAAAACGTGTACGTTTGCACTTCCCGGCCACAGGGAATCTGCTAGCCGGGAATTCTCTGCCTGGTTCTACCCGCTGCCCGGAACGCTACGCAGGGCAAAAGCGATTCTCGTCCTCCGTGCTTGCTTTTTCTCAGAAAGAGCCGTGGTGTGCTTTATCGCCGGAAAACGCGTTTTCGGCCGAAAACGTGTACGTTTGCACTTCCCGGCCACAGGGAAGCTGCTAGCCGGGAATTCTCTGCCTGGTTCTACCCGCTGCCCGGAACACTACGCAGGGCAAAAGCGATTCTCGTCCTCCGTGCTTGCTTTTTCTCAGAAAGAGCCATGGTGTGCTTTTTCGCCGGAAAACGCGTTTTCGGCCGAAAACGTGTACGTTTGCACTTCCCGGCCACAGGGAAGCTGCTAGCCGGCAATTCGCTGCCTATTTCTACCCGCTGCTCAGAACGCTACGTAGGGCAAAAGCGATTCTCGTCCTCCGTGCTTGCTTTTTCTCAGAAAGAGCCGTGGTGTGCGTTTTCGCCGGAAAACGCGTTTTCGGCCGAAAACGTGTACGTTTGCACTTCCCCGCCACAGGGAAGCTGCTAGCCGGGAATTCTCTGCCTGGTTCTACCCGCTGCCCGGAACGCTACGCAGGGCAAAAGCGATTCTCGTCCTCCGTGCTTGCTTTTTCTCAGAAAGAGCCGTGGTGTGCGTTTTCGCCGGAAAACGTGTTTTCGGCCGAAAACGTGTACGTTTGCACTTCCCGGCCACAGGGAAGCTGCTAGCCGGGAATTCTCTGCCTGGTTCTACCCGCTGCCCGGAACACTACGCAGGGCAAAAGCGATTCTCGTCCTCCGTGCTTGCTTTTTCTCAGAAAGAGCCATGGTGTGCTTTTTCGCCGGAAAACGCGTTTTCGGCCGAAAACGTGTACGTTTGCACTTCCCGGCCACAGGGAAGCTGCTAGCCGGCAATTCGCCGCCTATTTCTACCCGCTGCTCAGAACGCTACGCAGGGCAAAAGCGATTCTCGTCCTCCGTGCTTGCTTTTTCTCAGAAAGAGCCGTGGTGTGCGTTTTCGCCGGAAAACGCGTTTTCGGCCGAAAACGTGTACGTTTGCACTTCCCCGCCACAGGGAAGCTGCTAGCCGGGAATTCTCTGCCTGGTTCTACCCGCTGCCCGGAACGCTACGCAGGGCAAAAGCGATTCTCGTCCTCCGTGCTTGCTTTTTCTCAGAAAGAGCCGTGGTGTGCGTTTTCGCCAGAAAACGCGTTTTCGGCCGAAAACTTGTACGTTTGCACTTCCCGGCCACAGGGAAGCTGCTAGCCGGGAATTCTCTGCCTGGTTCTACCCGCTGCCCGGAACGCTACGCAGGGCAAAAGCGATTCTCGTCCTCCGTGCTTGCTTTTTCTCAGAAAGAGCCGTGGTGTGCGTTTTCGCCGGAAAACGCGTTTTCGGCCGAAAACGTGTACGTTTGCACTTCCCGGCCACAGGGAAGCTGCTAGCCGGCAATTCGCTGCCTATTTCTACCCGCTGCTCAGAACGTTACGCAGGGCAAAAGCGATTCTCGTCCTCCGTGCTTTCTTTTTCTCAGAAAGAGCCGTGGTGTGCGTTTTCGCCGGAAAACGCGTTTTCGGCCGAAAACGTGTACGTTTGCACTTCCCGGCCACAGGGAAGCTGCTAGCCGGGAATTCTCTGCCTGGTTCTACCCGCTGCCCGGAACGCTACGCAGGGCAAAAGCGATTCTCGTCCTCCGTGCTTGCTTTTTCTCAGAAAGAGCTGTGGTGTGCGTTTTCGCCGGAAAACGCGTTTTCGGCCGAAAACGTGTACGTTTGCACTTCCCCGCCACAGGGAAGCTGCTAGCCGGGAATTCTCTGCCTGGTTCTACCCGCTGCCCGGAACGCTACGCAGGGCAAAAGCGATTCTCGTCCTCCGTGCTTGCTTTTTCTCAGAAAGAGCCGTGGTGTGCGTTTTCGCCGGAAAACGCGTTTTCGGCCGAAAACGTGTACGTTTGCACTTCCCGGCCACAGGGAAGCTGCTAGCCGGGAATTCTCTGCCTGGTTCTACCCGCTGCCCGGAACGCTACGCAGGGCAAAAGCGATTCTCGTCCTCCGTGCTTGCTTTTTCTCAGAAAGAGCCGTGGTGTGCGTTTTCACCGGAAAACGCGTTTTCGGCCGAAAACGTAGTACGTTTGCACTTCCCGGCCACAGGGAAGCTGCTAGCCGGGAATTCTCTGCCTGGTTCTACCCGCTGCCCGGAACGCTACGCAGGGCAAAAGCGATTCTCGTCCTCCGTGCTTGCTTTTTCTCAGAAAGAGCCGTGGTGTGCGTTTTCGCCGGAAAACGCGTTTTCGGCCGAAAACGTAGTACGTTTGCACTTCCCCGCCACAGGGAAGCTGCTAGCCGGGAATTCTCTGCCTGGTTCTACCCGATGCCCGGAACGCTACGCAGGGCAAAAGCGATTCTCGTCCTCCGTGCTTGCTTTTTCTCAGAAAGAGCCGTGGTGTGCGTTTTCGCCGGAAAACGCGTTTTCGGCCGAAAACGTGTACGTTTGCACTTCCCGGCCACAGGGAAGCTGCTAGCCGGCAATTCGCTGCCTATTTCTACCCGCTGCTCAGAACGTTACGCAGGGCAAAAGCGATTCTCGTCCTCCGTGCTTTCTTTTTCTCAGAAAGAGCCGTGGTGTGAGTTTTCGCGGGAAAACGCGTTTTCGGCCGAAAACGTGTACGTTTGCACTTCCCGGCCACAGGGAAGCTGCTAGCCGGGAATTCTCTGCCTGGTTCTACCCGCTGCCCGGAACGCTACGCAGGGCAAAAGCGATTCTCGTCCTCCGTGCTTGCTTTTTCTCAGAAAGAGCCGTGGTGTGCTTTTTCGCCGGAAAACGCGTTTTCGGCCGAAAACGTGTACGTTTGCACTTCCCCGCCACAGGGAAGCTGCTAGCCGGGAATTCTCTGCCTGGTTCTACCCGCTGCCCGGAACGCTACGCAGGGCAAAAGCGATTCTCGTCCTCCGTGCTTGCTTTTTCTCAGAAAGAGACGTGGTGTGCGTTTTCGCCAGAAAACGAGTTTTCGGCCGAAAACGTGTACGTTTGCACTTCCCGGCCACAGGGAAGCTGCTAGCCGGGAATTCTCTGCCTGGTTCTACCCGCTGCCCGGAACGCTACGCAGGGCAAAAGCGATTCTCGTCCTCCGTGCTTGCTTTT
Organism: Athene noctua; assembly: GCF_965140245.1. NCBI lineage: Eukaryota > Metazoa > Chordata > Aves > Strigiformes > Strigidae > Athene > Athene noctua. The sequence continues at coordinate 376,690 of NW_027437589.1, forward strand.
TCTCAGAAAGAGCCATGGTGTGCTTTTTCTCCGGAAAACGCGTTTTCGGCCGAAAACGTGTACGTTTGCACTTCGCGGCCACAGGGAAGCTGCTAGCCGGGAATTCTCTGCCTGGTTCTACCCGCTGCCCGTAACACTACGCAGGGCAAAAGCGATTCTCGTCCTCCGTGCTTGCTTTTTCTCAGAAAGAGCCGTGGTGTGCGTTTTCGCCAGAAAACGCGTTTTCGGCCGAAAACGTGTAGGTTTGCACTTCCCGGCCACAGGGAAGCTGCTAGCCGGGAATTCTCTGCCTGGTTCTACCCGCTGCCCGGAACGCTACGCAGGGCAAAAGCGATTCTCGTCCTCCGTGCTTGCTTTTTCTCAGAAAGAGCCGTGGTGTGCTTTTTCGCCGGAAAACGCGTTTTCGGCCGAAAACGTGTACGTTTGCACTTCCCCGCCACAGGGAAGCTGCTAGACGGGAATTCTCTGCCTGGTTCTACCCGCTGCCCGGAACGCTACGCAGGGCAAAAGCGATTCTCGTCCTCCGTGCTTGCTTTTTCCCAGAAAGAGCCGTGGTGTGCGTTTTCGCCGGAAAACGCGTTTTCGGCCGAAAACGTGTACGTTTGCACTTCCCGGCCACAGGGAAGCTGCTAGCCGGGAATTCTCTGCCTGGTTCTACCCGCTGCCCGGAACGCTACGCAGGGCAAAAGCGATTCTCGTCCTCCGTGCTTGCTTTTTCTCAGAAAGAGCCGTGGTGTGCGTTTTCGCCGGAAAACGCGTTTTCGGCCGAAAACGTGTACGTTTGCACTTCCCGGCCACAGGGAAGCTGCTAGCCGGGAATTCTCTGCCTGGTTCTACCCGCTGCCCGGAACGCTACGCAGGGCAAAAGCGATTTTCGTCCTTCGTGCTTGCTTTTTCTCAGAAAGAGCCATGGTGTGCTTTTTCGCCAGAAAACGCTTTTTCGGCCGAAAACGTGTACGTTTGCACTTCCCGGCCACAGGGAAGCTGCTAGCCGGGAATTCTCTGCCTGGTTCTACCCGCTGCTCAGAACGCTACGCAGGGCAAAAGCGATTCTCGTCCTCCGTGCTTGCTTTTTCTCAGAAAGAGCCGTGGTGTGCGTTTTCGCCGGAAAACGCGTTTTCGGCCGAAAACGTGTACGTTTGCACTTCCCCGCCACAGGGAAGCTGCTAGCCGGGAATTCTCTGCCTGGTTCTACCCGCTGCCCGGAACACTACGCAGGGCAAAAGCGATTCTCGTCCTCCGTGCTTGCTTTTTCTCAGAAAGAGCCATGGTGTGCTTTTTCGCCGGAAAACGCGTTTTCGGCCGAAAACGTGTACGTTTGCACTTCCCGGCCACAGGGAAGCTGCTAGCCGGCAATTCGCTGCCTATTTCTACCCGCTGCTCAGAACGCTACGTAGGGCAAAAGCGATTCTCGTCCTCCGTGCTTGCTTTTTCTCAGAAAGAGCCGTGGTGTGCGTTTTCGCCGGAAAACGCGTTTTCGGCCGAAAACGTGTACGTTTGCACTTCCCCGCCACAGGGAAGCTGCTAGCCGGGAATTCTCTGCCTGGTTCTACCCGCTGCCCGGAACGCTACGCAGGGCAAAAGCGATTCTCGTCCTCCGTGCTTGCTTTTTCTCAGAAAGAGCCGTGGTGTGCGTTTTCGCCGGAAAACGTGTTTTCGGCCGAAAACGTGTACGTTTGCACTTCCCGGCCACAGGGAAGCTGCTAGCCGGGAATTCTCTGCCTGGTTCTACCCGCTGCCCGGAACACTACGCAGGGCAAAAGCGATTCTCGTCCTCCGTGCTTGCTTTTTCTCAGAAAGAGCCATGGTGTGCTTTTTCGCCGGAAAACGCGTTTTCGGCCGAAAACGTGTACGTTTGCACTTCCCGGCCACAGGGAAGCTGCTAGCCGGCAATTCGCCGCCTATTTCTACCCGCTGCTCAGAACGCTACGCAGGGCAAAAGCGATTCTCGTCCTCCGTGCTTGCTTTTTCTCAGAAAGAGCCGTGGTGTGCGTTTTCGCCGGAAAACGCGTTTTCGGCCGAAAACGTGTACGTTTGCACTTCCCCGCCACAGGGAAGCTGCTAGCCGGGAATTCTCTGCCTGGTTCTACCCGCTGCCCGGAACGCTACGCAGGGCAAAAGCGATTCTCGTCCTCCGTGCTTGCTTTTTCTCAGAAAGAGCCGTGGTGTGCGTTTTCGCCAGAAAACGCGTTTTCGGCCGAAAACTTGTACGTTTGCACTTCCCGGCCACAGGGAAGCTGCTAGCCGGGAATTCTCTGCCTGGTTCTACCCGCTGCCCGGAACGCTACGCAGGGCAAAAGCGATTCTCGTCCTCCGTGCTTGCTTTTTCTCAGAAAGAGCCGTGGTGTGCGTTTTCGCCGGAAAACGCGTTTTCGGCCGAAAACGTGTACGTTTGCACTTCCCGGCCACAGGGAAGCTGCTAGCCGGCAATTCGCTGCCTATTTCTACCCGCTGCTCAGAACGTTACGCAGGGCAAAAGCGATTCTCGTCCTCCGTGCTTTCTTTTTCTCAGAAAGAGCCGTGGTGTGCGTTTTCGCCGGAAAACGCGTTTTCGGCCGAAAACGTGTACGTTTGCACTTCCCGGCCACAGGGAAGCTGCTAGCCGGGAATTCTCTGCCTGGTTCTACCCGCTGCCCGGAACGCTACGCAGGGCAAAAGCGATTCTCGTCCTCCGTGCTTGCTTTTTCTCAGAAAGAGCCGTGGTGTGCGTTTTCGCCGGAAAACGCGTTTTCGGCCGAAAACGTGTACGTTTGCACTTCCCCGCCACAGGGAAGCTGCTAGCCGGGAATTCTCTGCCTGGTTCTACCCGCTGCCCGGAACGCTACGCAGGGCAAAAGCGATTCTCGTCCTCCGTGCTTGCTTTTTCTCAGAAAGAGCCGTGGTGTGCGTTTTCGCCGGAAAACGCGTTTTCGGCCGAAAACGTGTACGTTTGCACTTCCCGGCCACAGGGAAGCTGCTAGCCGGGAATTCTCTGCCTGGTTCTACCCGCTGCCCGGAACGCTACGCAGGGCAAAAGCCATTCTCGTCCTCCGTGCTTGCTTTTTCTCAGAAAGAGCCGTGGTGTGCGTTTTCACCGGAAAACGCGTTTTCGGCCGAAAACGTAGTACGTTTGCACTTCCCGGCCACAGGGAAGCTGCTAGCCGGGAATTCTCTGCCTGGTTCTACCCGCTGCCCGGAACGCTACGCAGGGCAAAAGCGATTCTCGTCCTCCGTGCTTGCTTTTTCTCAGAAAGAGCCGTGGTGTGCGTTTTCGCCGGAAAACGCGTTTTCGGCCGAAAACGTAGTACGTTTGCACTTCCCCGCCACAGGGAAGCTGCTAGCCGGGAATTCTCTGCCTGGTTCTACCCGATGCCCGGAACGCTACGCAGGGCAAAAGCGATTCTCGTCCTCCGTGCTTGCTTTTTCTCAGAAAGAGCCGTGGTGTGCGTTTTCGCCGGAAAACGCGTTTTCGGCCGAAAACGTGTACGTTTGCACTTCCCGGCCACAGGGAAGCTGCTAGCCGGCAATTCGCTGCCTATTTCTACCCGCTGCTCAGAACGTTACGCAGGGCAAAAGCGATTCTCGTCCTCCGTGCTTTCTTTTTCTCAGAAAGAGCCGTGGTGTGAGTTTTCGCGGGAAAACGCGTTTTCGGCCGAAAACGTGTACGTTTGCACTTCCCGGCCACAGGGAAGCTGCTAGCCGGGAATTCTCTGCCTGGTTCTACCCGCTGCCCGGAACGCTACGCAGGGCAAAAGCGATTCTCGTCCTCCGTGCTTGCTTTTTCTCAGAAAGAGCCGTGGTGTGCTTTTTCGCCGGAAAACGCGTTTTCGGCCGAAAACGTGTACGTTTGCACTTCCCCGCCACAGGGAAGCTGCTAGCCGGGAATTCTCTGCCTGGTTCTACCCGCTGCCCGGAACGCTACGCAGGGCAAAAGCGATTCTCGTCCTCCGTGCTTGCTTTTTCTCAGAAAGAGACGTGGTGTGCGTTTTCGCCAGAAAACGAGTTTTCGGCCGAAAACGTGTACGTTTGCACTTCCCGGCCACAGGGAAGCTGCTAGCCGGGAATTCTCTGCCTGGTTCTACCCGCTGCCCGGAACGCTACGCAGGGCAAAAGCGATTCTCGTCCTCCGTGCTTGCTTTTTCTCAGAAAGAGCCATGGTGTGCTTTTTCTCCGGAAAACGCGTTTTCGGCCGAAAACGTGTACGTTTGCACTTCGCGGCCACAGGGAAGCTGCTAGCCGGGAATTCTCTGCCTGGTTCTACCCGCTGCCCGTAACACTACGCAGGGCAAAAGCGATTCTCGTCCTCCGTGCTTGCTTTTTCTCAGAAAGAGCCGTGGTGTGCGTTTTCGCCAGAAAACGCGTTTTCGGCCGAAAACGTGTAGGTTTGCACTTCCCGGCCACAGGGAAGCTGCTAGCCGGGAATTCTCTGCCTGGTTCTACCCGCTGCCCGGAACGCTACGCAGGGCAAAAGCGATTCTCGTCCTCCGTGCTTGTTTTTTCTCAGAAAGAGCCGTGGTGTGCTTTTTCGCCGGAAAACGCGTTTTCGGCCGAAAACGTGTACGTTTGCACTTCCCCGCCACAGGGAAGCTGCTAGACGGGAATTCTCTGCCTGGTTCTACCCGCTGCCCGGAACGCTACGCAGGGCAAAAGCGATTCTCGTCCTCCGTGCTTGCTTTTTCCCAGAAAGAGCCGTGGTGTGCGTTTTCGCCGGAAAACGCGTTTTCGGCCGAAAACGTGTACGTTTGCACTTCCCGGCCACAGGGAAGCTGCTAGCCGGGAATTCTCTGCCTGGTTCTACCCGCTGCCCGGAACGCTACGCAGGGCAAAAGCGATTCTCGTCCTCCGTGCTTGCTTTTTCTCAGAAAGAGCCGTGGTGTGCGTTTTCGCCGGAAAACGCGTTTTCGGACGAAAACGTGTACGTTTGCACTTCCCGGCCACAGGGAAGCTGCTAGCCGGGAATTCTCTGCCTGGTTCTACCCGCTGCCCGGAACGCTACGCAGGGCAAAAGCGATTTTCGTCCTTCGTGCTTGCTTTTTCTCAGAAAGAGCCATGGTGTGCTTTTTCGCCAGAAAACGCTTTTTCGGCCGAAAACGTGTACGTTTGCACTTCCCGGCCACAGGGAAGCTGCTAGCCGGGAATTCTCTGCCTGGTTCTACCCGCTGCTCAGAACGCTACGCAGGGCAAAAGCGATTCTCGTCCTCCGTGCTTGCTTTTTCTCAGAAAGAGCCGTGGTGTGCGTTTTCGCCGGAAAACGCGTTTTCGGCCGAAAACGTGTACGTTTGCACTTCCCCGCCTCAGGGAAGCTGCTAGCCGGGAATTCTCTGCCTGGTTCTACCCGCTGCCCGGAACGCTACGCAGGGCAAAAGCGATTCTCGTCCTCCGTGCTTGCTTTTTCTCAGAAAGAGCCGTGGTGTGCGTTTTCGCGGTAAAACGCGTTTTCGGCCGAAAACGTGTACGTTTGCACTTCCCGGCCACAGGGCAGCTGCTAGCCGGGAATTCTCTGCCTGGTTCTACCCGCTGCCCGGAACGCTACGCAGGGCAAAAGCGATTCTCGTCCTCCGTGCTTGCTTTTTCTCAGAAAGAGCCGTGGTGTGCGTTTTCGCCGGAAAACGTGTTTTCGGCCGAAAACGTGTACGTTTGCACTTCCCGGCCACAGGGAAGCTGCTAGCCGGGAATTCTCTGCCTGGTTCTACCCGCTGCCCGGAACACTACGCAGGGCAAAAGCCATTCTCGTCCTCCGTGCTTGCTTTTTCTCAGAAAGAGCCGTGGTGTGCGTTTTCGCCAGAAAACGCGTTTTCGGCCGAAAACGTGTACGTTTGCACTTCCCGGCCACAGGGAAGCTGCTAGCCTGGAATTCTCTGCCTCGTTCTACCCGCTGCCTGGAACGCTACGCAGGGCAAAAGCGATTCTCGTCCTCCGTGCTTGCTTTTTCTCAGAAAGAGCCGTGGTGTGCGTTTTCGCCGGAAAACGCGTTTTCGGCCGAAAACGTGTACGTTTGCACTTCCCGGCCACAGGGAAGCTGCTAGCCGGGAATTCTCTGCCTGGTTCTACCCGCTGCCCGGAACGCTACGCAGGGCAAAAGCGATTCTCGTCCTCCGTGCTTGCTTTTTCTCAGAAAGAGCCGTGGTGTGCGTTTTCGCCGGAAAACGCGTTTTCGGCCGAAAACGTGTACGTTTGCACTTCCCGGCCACAGGGAAGCTGCTAGCCGGCAATTCGCTGCCTATTTCTACCCGCTGCTCAGAACGCTACGCAGGGCAAAAGCGATTCTCGTCCTCCGTGCTTGCTTTTTCTCAGAAAGAGCCGTGGTGTGCGTTTTCGCCGGAAAACGCGTTTTCGGCCGAAAACGTGTACGTTTGCACTTCCCCGCCACAGGGAAGCTGCTAGCCGGGAATTCTCTGCCTGGTTCTACCCGCTGCCAGGAACGCTACGCAGGGCAAAAGCGATTCTCGTCCTCCGTGCTTGCTTTTTCTCAGAAAGAGCCGTGGTGTGCTTTTTCGCCGGAAAACGCGTTTTCGGCCGAAAACGTGTACGTTTGCACTTCCCGGCCACAGGGAAGCTGCTAGCCGGCAACTCGCTGCCTATTTCTACCCTCTGCTCAGAACGCTACGCAGGGCAAAAGCGATTCTCGTCCTCCGTGCTTGCTTTTTCTCAGAAAGAGCCATGGTGTGCTTTTTCGCCGGAAAACGCGTTTTCGGCCGAAAACGTGTACGTTTGCACTTCCCGGCCACAGGGAAGCTGCTAGCCGGCAATTAGCTGCCTATTTCTACCCGCTGCTCAGAACGCTACGCAGGGCAAAAGCGATTCTCGTCCTCCGTGCTTGCTTTTTCTCAGAAAGAGCCGTGGTGTGCGTTTTCACCGGAAAACGCGTTTTCGGCCGAAAACGTGTACGTTTGCACTTCCCGGCCACAGGGAAGCTGCTAGCCGGGAATTCTCTGCCTGGTTCTACCCGCTGCCCGGAACGCTACGCAGGGCAAAAGCGATTCTCGTCCTCCGTGCTTGCTTTTTCTCAGAAAGAGCCATGGTGTGCTTTTTCGCCGGAAAACGCGTTTTCGTCCGAAAACGTGTACGTTTGCACTTCCCGGCCACAGGGAAGCTGCTAGCCGGCAATTCGCTGCCTATTTCTACCCGCTGCTCAGAACGCTACGCAGGGCAAAAGCGATTCTCGTCCTCCGTGCTTGCTTTTTCTCAGAAAGAGCCGTGGTGTGCGTTTTCGCCGGAAAACGCGTTTTCGGCCGAAAACGTGTACGTTTGCACTTCCCCGCCACAGGGAAGCTGCTAGCCGGGAATTCTCTGCCTGGTTCTACCCGCTGCCCGGAACGCTACGCAGGGCAAAAGCGATTCTCGTCCTCCGTGCTTGCTTTTTCTCAGAAAGAGCCGTGGTGTGCGTTTTCGCCAGAAAACGCGTTTTCGGCCGAAAACGTGTACGTTTGCACTTCCCGGCCACAGGGCAGCTGCTAGCCGGGAATTCTCTGCCTGGTTCTACCCGCTGCCCGGAACGCTACGCAGGGCAAAAGCGATTCTCGTCCTCCGTGCTTGCTTTTTCTCAGAAAGAGCCGTGGTGTGCGTTTTCGCCGGAAAACGCGTTTTCGGCCGAAAACGTGTACGTTTGCACTTCCCGGCCACAGGGAAGCTGCTAGCCGGGAATTCTCTGCCTGGTTCTACCCGCTGCCCGGAACGCTACGCAGGGCAAAAGCGATTCTCGTCCTCCGTGCTTGCTTTTTCTCAGAAAGAGCCGTGGTGTGCGTTTTCGCCGGAAAACGCGTTTTCGGCGAAAACGTGTACGTTTGCACTTCCCCGCCACAGGGAAGCTGCTAGCCGGGAATTCTCTGCCTGGTTCTACCCACTGCCCGGAACGCTACGCAGGGCAAAAGCGATTCTCGTCCTCCGTGCTTGCTTTTTCTCAGAAAGAGCCGTGGTGTGCTTTTTCGCCGGAAAACGCGTTTTCGGCCGAAAACGTGTACGTTTGCACTTCCCGGCCACAGGGAAGCTGCTAGCCGGGAATTCTCTGCCTGGTTCTACCCGCTGCCCGGAACGCTACGCAGGGCAAAAGCGATTCTCGTCCTCCGTGCTTGCTTTTTCTCAGAAAGAGCCGTGGTGTGCGTTTTCGCCGGAAAACGCGTTTTCGGCCGAAAACGTGTACGTTTGCACTTCCCGGCCACAGGGAAGCTGCTAGCCGGGAATTCTCTGCCTGGTTCTACCCGCTGCCCGGAACGCTACGCAGGGCAAAAGCGATTCTCGTCCTCCGTGCTTGCTTTTTCTCAGAAAGAGCCATGATGTGCTTTTTCTCCGGAAAACGCGTTTTCGGCCGAAAACGTGTACGTTTGCACTTCCCGGCCACAGGGAAGCTGCTAGCCGGCAATTCGCTGCCTATTTCTACCCGCTGCTCAGAACGCTACGCAGGGCAAAAGCGATTCTCGTCCTCCGTGCTTGCTTTTTCTCAGAAAGAGCCGTGGTGTGCGTTTTCGCCGGAAAACGCGTTTTCGGCCAAAAACGTGAACGTTTGCACTTCCCCGCCACAGGGAAGCTGCTAGCCGGGAATTCTCTGCCTGGTTCTACCCGCTGCCCGGAACGCTACGCAGGGCAAAAGCGATTCTCGTCCTCCGTGCTTGCTTTTTCTCAGAAAGAGCCGTGGTGTGCGTTTTCGCCGGAAAACGCGTTTTCGGCCGAAAACGTGTACGTTTGCACTTCCCGGCCACAGGTAAGCTGCTAGCCGGGAATTCTCTGCCTGGTTCTACCCGCTGCCCGGAACGCTACGCAGGGCAAAAGCGATTCTCGTCCTCCGTGCTTGCTTTTTCTCAGAAAGAGCCGTGGTGTGCGTTTTCGCCGGTAAACGCGTTTTCGGCCGAAAACGTGTACGTTTGCACTTCCCGGCCACAGGGAAGCTGCTAGACGGGAATTCTCTGCCTGGTTCTACCCGCTGCCCGGAACGCTACGCAGGGCAAAAGCGATTCTCGTCCTCCGTGCTTGCTTTTTCTCAGAAAGAGCCGTGGTGTGCGTTTTCGCCGGAAAACGCGTTTTCGGCCGAAAACGTGTACGTTTGCACTTCCCCGCCACAGCGAAGCTGCTAGCCGGGAATTCTCTGCCTGGTTCTACCCGCTGCCCGGAACGCTACGCAGGGCAAAAGCGATTCTCGTCCTCCGTGCTTGCTTTTTCTCAGAAAGAGCCGTGGTGTGCGTTTTCGCCGGAAAACGCGTTTTCGGCCGAAAACGTGTACGTTTGCACTTCCCGGCCACAGGGCAGCTGCTAGCCGGGAATTCTCTGCCTGGTTCTACCCGCTGCCCGGAACGCTACGCAGGGCAAAAGCGATTCTCGTCCTCCGTGCTTGCTTTTTCTCAGAAAGAGCCATGGTGTGCTTTTTCGCCGAAAACGCTTTTTCGGCCGAAAACGTGTACGTTTGCACTTCCCGGCCACAGGGAAGCTGCTAGCCGGGAATTCTCTGCCTGGTTCTACCCGCTGCCCGGAACGCTACGCAGGGCAAAAGCGATTCTCGTCCTCCGTGCTTGCTTTTTCTCAGAAAGAGCCGTGGTGTGCGTTTTCGCCGGAAAACGCGTTTTCGGCCGAAAACGTGTACGTTTGCACTTCCCGGCCACAGGGCAGCTGCTAGCCGGGAATTCTCTGCCTGGTTCTACCCGCTGCCAGGAACGCTACGCAGGGCAAAAGCGATTCTCGTCCTCCGTGCTTGCTTTTTCTCAGAAAGAGCCGTGGTGTGCGTTTTCGCGGGAAAACGCGTTTTCGGCCGAAAACGTGTACGTTTGCACTTCCCGGCCACATGGAAGCTGCTAGCCGGGAATTCTCTGCCTGGTTCTACCCGCTGCCCGGAACGCTACGCAGGGCAAAAGCCATTCTCGTCCTCCGTGCTTGCTTTTTCTCAGAAAGAGCCGTGGTGTGCGTTTTGGCCGGAAAACGCGTTTTCGGCCGAAAACGTGTACGTTTGCACTTCCCGGCCACAGGGAAGCTGCTAGCCGGGAATTCTCTGCCTGGTTCTACCCGCTGCCCGGAACGCTACGCAGGGCAAAAGCGATTCTCGTCCTCCGTGCTTGCTTTTTCTCAGAAAGAGCCGTGGTGTGCGTTTTCGCCAGAAAACGCGTTTTCGGCCAAAAACGTGTACGTTTGCACTTCCCCGCCACAGGGAAGCTGCTAGCCGGGAATTCTCTGCCTGGTTCTACCCGCTGCCCGGAGCGCTACGCAGGGCAAAAGCGATTCTCGTCCTCCGTGCTTGCTTTTTCTCAGAAAGAGCCGTGGTGTGCGTTTTCGCCGGAAAACGCGTTTTCGGCCGAAAACGTGTACGTTTGCACTTCCCGGCCACAGGGAAGCTGCTAGCCGGCAATTCGCTGCCTATTTCTACCCGCTGCTCAGAACGCTACGCAGGGCAAAAGCGATTCTCGTCCTCCGTGCTTGCTTTTTCTCAGAAAGAGCCGTGGTGTGCTTTATCGCCGAAAAACGTGTTTTCGGCCGAAAACGTGTACGTTTGCACTTCCCGGCCACAGGGAAGCTGCTAGCCGGGAATTCTCTGCCTGGTTCTACCCGCTGCTCGGAACACTACGCAGGGCAAAAGCGATTCTCGTCCTCCGTGCTTGCTTTTTCTCAGAAAGAGCCATGGTGTGCTTTTTCTCCGGAAAACGCGTTTTCGGCCGAAAACGTGTACGTTTGCACTTCCCCGCCACAGGGAAGCTGCTAGCCGGCAATTCTCTGCCTGGTTCTACCCGCTGCCCGGAACGCTACGCAGGGCAAAAGCGATTCTCGTCCTCCGTGCTTGCTTTTTCTCAGAAAGAGCCGTGGTGTGCGTTTTCGCCGGAAAACGCGTTTTCGGCCGAAAACTTGTACGTTTGCACTTCCCGGCCACAGGGAAGCTGCTAGCCGGGAATTCTCTGCCTGGTTCTACCCGCTGCCCGGAACGATACGCAGGACAAAAGCGATTCTCGTCCTCCGTGCTTGCTTTTTCTCAGAAAGAGCCGTGGTGTGCGTTTTCGCCGGAAAACGCGTTTTCGGCCGAAAACGTGTACGTTTGCACTTCCCGGCCACAGGGAAGCTGCTAGCCGGGAATTCTCTGCCTGGTTCTACCCGCTGCCCGGAACGCTACGCAGGGCAAAAGCGATTCTCGTCCTCCGTGCTTGCTTTTTCTCAGAAAGAGCCGTGGTGTGCGTTTTCGCCGGAAAACGCGTTTTCGGCCGAAAACGTGTACGTTTGCACTTCCCGGCCACAGGGAAGCTGCTAGCCGGGAATTCTCTGCCTGGTTCTACCCGCTGCCAGGAACGCTACGCAGGGCAAAAGCGATTCTCGTCCTCCGTGCTTGCTTTTTCTCAGAAAGAGCCGTGGTGTGCGTTTTCGCGGGAAAACGCGTTTTCGGCCGAAAACGTGTACGTTTGCACTTCCCGGCCACATGGAAGCTGCTAGCCGGGAATTCTCTGCCTGGTTCTACCCGCTGCCCGGAACGCTACGCAGGGCAAAAGCCATTCTCGTCCTCCGTGCTTGCTTTTTCTCAGAAAGAGCCGTGGTGTGCGTTTTGGCCGGAAAACGCGTTTTCGGCCGAAAACGTGTACGTTTGCACTTCCCGGCCACAGGGAAGCTGCTAGCCGGGAATTCTCTGCCTGGTTCTACCCGCTGCCCGGAACGCTACGCAGGGCAAAAGCGATTCTCGTCCTCCGTGCTTGCTTTTTCTCAGAAAGAGCCGTGGTGTGCGTTTTCGCCGGAAAACGCGTTTTCGGCCGAAAACGTGTACGTTTGCACTTCCCGGCCACAGGGAAGCTGCTAGCCGGGAATTCTCTGCCTGGTTCTACCCGCTGCCAGGAACGCTACGCAGGGCAAAAGCGATTCTCGTCCTCCGTGCTTGCTTTTTCTCAGAAAGAGCCGTGGTGTGCGTTTTCGCGGGAAAACGCGTTTTCGGCCGAAAACGTGTACGTTTGCACTTCCCGGCCACATGGAAGCTGCTAGCCGGGAATTCTCTGCCTGGTTCTACCCGCTGCCCGGAACGCTACGCAGGGCAAAAGCCATTCTCGTCCTCCGTGCTTGCTTTTTCTCAGAAAGAGCCGTGGTGTGCGTTTTCGCCGGAAAACGCGTTTTCGGCCGAAAACGTGTACGTTTGCACTTCCCGGCCACAGGGAAGCTGCTAGCCGGGAATTCTCTGCCTGGTTCTACCCGCTGCCCGGAACGCTACGCAGGGCAAAAGCGATTCTCGTCCTCCGTGCTTGCTTTTTCTCAGAAAGAGCCGTGGTGTGCGTTTTCGCAAGAAAACGCGTTTTCGGCCAAAAACGTGTACGTTTGCACTTCCCCGCCACAGGGAAGCTGCTAGCCGGGAATTCTCTGCCTGGTTCTACCCGCTGCCCGGAGCGCTACGCAGGGCAAAAGCGATTCTCGTCCTCCGTGCTTGCTTTTTCTCAGAAAGAGCCGTGGTGTGCGTTTTCGCCGGAAAACGCGTTTTCGGCCGAAAACGTGTACGTTTGCACTTCCCCGCCACAGGGAAGCTGCTAGCCGGCAATTCGCTGCCTATTTCTACCCGCTGCTCAGAACGCTACGCAGGGCAAAAGCGATTCTCGTCCTCCGTGCTTGCTTTTTCTCAGAAAGAGCCGTGGTGTGCTTTATCGCCGAAAAACGTGTTTTCGGCCGAAAACGTGTACGTTTGCACTTCCCGGCCACAGGGAAGCTGCTAGCCGGGAATTCTCTGCCTGGTTCTACCCGCTGCTCGGAACACTACGCAGGGCAAAAGCGATTCTCGTCCTCCGTGCTTGCTTTTTCTCAGAAAGAGCCATGGTGTGCTTTTTCTCCGGAAAACGCGTTTTCGGCCGAAAACGTGTACGTTTGCACTTCCCCGCCACAGGGAAGCTGCTAGCCGGCAATTCTCTGCCTGGTTCTACCCGCTGCCCGGAACGCTACGCAGGGCAAAAGCGATTCTCGTCCTCCGTGCTTGCTTTTTCTCAGAAAGAGCCGTGGTGTGCGTTTTCGCCGGAAAACGCGTTTTCGGCCGAAAACGTGTACGTTTGCACTTCCCGGCCACAGGGAAGCTGCTAGCCGGGAATTCTCTGCCTGGTTCTACCCGCTGCCCGGAACGCTACGCAGGACAAAAGCGATTCTCGTCCTCCGTGCTTGCTTTTTCTCAGAAAGAGCCGTGGTGTGCGTTTTCGCCGGAAAACGCGTTTTCGGCCGAAAACGTGTACGTTTGCACTTCCCGGCCACAGGGAAGCTGCTAGCCGGGAATTCTCTGCCTGGTTCTACCCGCTGCCCGGAACGCTACGCAGGGCAAAAGCGATTCTCGTCCTCCGTGCTTGCTTTTTCTCAGAAAGAGCCGTGGTGTGCGTTTTCGCCGGAAAACGCGTTTTCGGCCGAAAACGTGTACGTTTGCACTTCCCGGCCACAGGGAAGCTGCTAGCCGGGAATTCTCTGCCTGGTTCTACCCGCTGCCCGGAACGCTACGCAGGGCAAAAGCGATTCTCGTCCTCCGTGCTTGCTTTTTCTCAGAAAGAGCCGTGGTGTGCGTTTTCGCCGGAAAACGCGTTTTCGGCCGAAAACGTGTACGTTTGCACTTCCCGGCCACAGGGAAGCTGCTAGCCGGGAATTCTCTGCCTGGTTCTACCCGCTGCCCGGAACGCTACGCAGGGCAAAAGCGATTCTCGTCCTCCGTGCTTGCTTTTTCTCAGAAAGAGCCATGGTGTGCTTTTTCGCCGGAAAACGCGTTTTCGGCCAAAAACGTGTACGTTTGCACTTCCCCGCCACAGGGAAGCTGCTAGCCGGGAATTCTCTGCCTGGTTCTACCCGCTGCCCGGAACACTACGCAGGGCAAAAGCGATTCTCGTCCTCCGTGCTTGCTTTTTCTCAGAAAGAGCCGTGGTGTGCGTTTTCGCCAGAAAACGCGTTTTCGGCCAAAAACGTGTACGTTTGCACTTCCCCGCCACAGGGAAGCTGCTAGCCGGGAATTCTCTGCCTGGTTCTACCCGCTGCCCGGAGCGCTACGCAGGGCAAAAGCGATTCTCGTCCTCCGTGCTTGCTTTTTCTCAGAAAGAGCCGTGGTGTGCGTTTTCGCCGGAAAACGCGTTTTCGGCCGAAAACGTGTACGTTTGCACTTCCCGGCCACAGGGAAGCTGCTAGCCGGCAATTCGCTGCCTATTTCTACCCGCTGCTCAGAACGCTACGCAGGGCAAAAGCGATTCTCGTCCTCCGTGCTTGCTTTTTCTCAGAAAGAGCCGTGGTGTGCGTTTTCGCCGGAAAACGCGTTTTCGGCCGAAAACGTGTACGTTTGCACTTCCCCGCCACAGGGAAGCTGCTAGCCGGGAATTCTCTGCCTGGTTCTACCCGCTGCCCGGAACGCTACGCAGGACAAAAGCGATTCTCGTCCTCCGTGCTTGCTTTTTCTCAGAAAGAGCCGTGGTGTGCGTTTTCGCCGGAAAACGCGTTTTCGGCCGAAAACGTGTACGTTTGCACTTCCCGGCCACAGGGAAGCTGCTAGCCGGGAATTCTCTGCCTGGTTCTACCCGCTGCCCGGAACGCTACGCAGGGCAAAAGCGATTCTCGTCCTCCGTGCTTGCTTTTTCTCAGAAAGAGCCGTGGTGTGCGTTTTCGCCGGAAAACGCGTTTTCGGCCGAAAACGTGTACGTTTGCACTTCCCGGCCACAGGGAAGCTGCTAGCCGGGAATTCTCTGCCTGGTTCTACCCGCTGCCCGGAACGCTACGCAGGGCAAAAGCGATTCTCGTCCTCCGTGCTTGCTTTTTCTCAGAAAGAGCCGTGGTGTGCTTTATCGCCGGAAAACGCGTTTTCGGCCGAAAACGTGTACGTTTGCACTTCCCGGCCACAGGGAAGCTGCTAGCCGGGAATTCTCTGCCTGGTTCTACCCGCGGCCCGGAACACTACGCAGGGCAAAAGCGATTCTCTTCCTCCGTGCTTGCTTTTTCTCAGAAAGAGCCATGGTGTGCTTTTTCGCCGGAAAACGCGTTTTCGGCCGAAAACGTGTACGTTTGCACTTCCCGGCCACAGGGAAGCTGCTAGCCGGCAATTCGCTGCCTATTTCTACCCGCTGCTCAGAACGCTACGCAGGGCAAAAGCGATTCTCGTCCTCCGTGCTTGCTTTTTCTCAGAAAGAGCCGTGGTGTGCGTTTTCGCCGGAAAACGCGTTTTCGGCCGAAAACGTGTACGTTTGCACTTCCCCGCCACAGGGAAGCTGCTAGCCGGGAATTCTCTGCCTGGTTCTACCCGCTGCCCGGAACGCTACGCAGGGCAAAAGCGATTCTCGTCCTCCGTGCTTGCTTTTTCTCAGAAAGAGCCGTGGTGTGAGTTTTCGCCGGAAAACGCGTTTTCGGCCGAAAACGTGTACGTTTGCACTTCCCGGCCACAGGGAAGCTGCTAGCCGGGAATTCTCTGCCTGGTTCTACCCGCTGCCCGGAACGCTACGCAGGGCAAAAGCGATTCTCGTCCTCCGTGCTTGCTTTTTCTCAGAAAGAGCCGTGGTGTGCGTTTTCGCCGGAAAACGCTCTTTTGGCGAAAACGTGTACGTTTGCACTTCCCGGCCACAGGGAAGCTGCTAGCCGGGAATTCTCTGCCTGGTTCTACCCGCTGCCCGGAACGCTACGCAGGGCAAAAGCGATTCTCGTCCTCCGTGCTTGCTTTTTCTCAGAAAGAGCCGTGGTGTCCGTTTTCGCCAGAAAACGCGTTTTCGGCTGAAAACGTGTACGTTTGCACTTCCCGGCCACAGGGAAGCTGCTAGCCGGCAATTCGCTGCCTATTTCTACCCGCCGCTCAGAACGCTACGCAGGGCAAAAGCGATTCTCGTCCTCCGTGCTTGCTTTTTCTCAGAAAGAGCCGTGGTGTGCGTTTTCGCCGGAAAACGCGTTTTCGGCGAAAACGTGTACGTTTGCACTTCCCCGCCACAGGGAAGCTGCTAGCCGGGAATTCTCTGCCTGGTTCTACCCGCTGCCCGGAACACTACGCAGGGCAAAAGCGATTCTCGTCCTCCGTGCTTGCTTTTTCTCAGAAAGAGCCGTGGTGTGCGTTTTCGCCGGAAAACGCGTTTTCGGCTGAAAACGTGTACGTTTGCACTTCCCGGCCACAGGGAAGCTGCTAGCCGGGAATTCGCTGCCTGGTTCTACCCGCTGCCCGGAACGCTACGCAGGGCAAAAGCGATTCTCGTCCTCCGTGCTTGCTTTTTCTCAGAAAGAGCCGTGGTGTGCGTTTTCGCCGGAAAACACGTTTTCGGCCGAAAACGTGTACGTTTGCACTTCCCGGCCACAGGGAAGATGCTAGCCGGGAATTCTCTGCCTGGTTCTGTCCGCTGCCCGGAACGCTACGCAGGGCAAAAGCGATTCTCGTCCTCCGTGCTTGCTTTTTCTCAGAAAGAGCCGTGGTGTGCGTTTTCGCCGGAAAACGCGTTTTCGGCCGAAAACGTGTACGTTTGTACTTCCCGGCCACAGGGAAGCTGCTAGCCGGGAATTCTCTGCCTGGTTCTACCCGCTGCCCGGAACGCTACGCAGGGCAAAAGCGATTCTCGTCCTCCGTGCTTGCTTTTTCTCAGAAAGAGCCGTGGTGTGCGTTTTGGCCGGAAAACGCGTTTTCGGCCGAAAACGTGTACGTTTGCACTTCCCGGCCACAGGGAAGCTGCTAGCCGGGAATTCTCTGCCTGGTTCTACCAGCTGCCCGGAACACTACGCAGGGCAAAAGCGATTCTCGTCCTCCGTGCTTGCTTTTTCTCAGAAAGAGCCGTGGTGTGCGTTTTCGCCGGAAAACGCGTTTTCGGCGAAAACGTGTACGTTTGCACTTCCCGGCCACAGGGAAGCTGCTAGCCGGGAATTCTCTGCCTGGTTCTACCCGCTGCCCGGAACACTACGCAGGGCAAAAGCGATTCTCGTCCTCCGTGCTTGCTTTTTCTCAGAAAGAGCCGTGGTGTGCGTTTTCGCCAGAAAACGCGTTTTCGGCCGAAAACGTGTACGTTTGCACTTCCCGGCCACAGGGAAGCTGCTAGCCGGCAATTCGCTACCTATTTCTACCCGCTGCTCAGAACGCTACGCAGGGCAAAAGCGATTCTCGTCCTCCGTGCTTGCTTTTTCTCAGAAAGAGCCGTGGTGTGCGTTTTCGCCGGAAAACGCGTTTTCGGCCGAAAACGTGTACGTTTGCACTTCCCCGCCACAGGGAAGCTGCTAGCCGGGAATTCTCTGCCTGGTTCTACCCGCTGCCCGGAACGCTACGCAGGGCAAAAGCGATTCTCGTCCTCCGTGCTTGCTTTTTCTCAGAAAGAGCCGTGGTGTGCGTTTTCGCCGGAAAACGCGTTTTCGACGAAAACGTGTACGTTTGCACTTCCCGGCCACAGGGAAGCTGCTAGCCGGGAATTCTCTGCCTGGTTCTACCAGCTGCCCGGAACACTACGCAGGGCAAAAGCGATTCTCGTCCTCCGTGCTTGCTTTTTCTCAGAAAGAGCCGTGGTGTGCGTTTTCGCCGGGAAACGCGTTTTCGGCGAAAACGTGTACGTTTGCACTTCCCCGCCACAGGGAAGCTGCTAGCCGGGAATTCTCTGCCTGGTTCTACCCGCTGCCCGGAACGCTACGCAGGGCAAAAGCGATTCTCGTCCTCCGTGCTTGCTTTTTCTCAGAAAGAGCCGTGGTGTCCGTTTTCGCCAGAAAACGCGTTTTCGGACGAAAACGTGTACGTTTGCACTTCCCGGCCACAGGGAAGCTGCTAGCCGGCAATTCGCTGCCTATTTCTACCCGCTGCTCAGAACGCTACGCAGGGCAAAAGCGATTCTCGTCCTCCGTGCTTGCTTTTTCTCAGAAAGAGCCGTGGTGTGCGTTTTCGCCGGAAAACGCGTTTTCGGCCGAAAACGTGTACGTTTGCACTTCCCGGCCACAGGGAAGCTGCTAGACGGGAATTCTCTGCCTGGTTCTACCCGCTGCCCGGAACGCTACGCAGGGCAAAAGCGGTTCTAGTCCTCCGTGCTTGCTTTTTCTCAGAAAGAGCCGTGGTGTGCGTTTTCGCCGGAAAACGCGTTTTCGGCCGAAAACGTGTACGTTTGCACTTCCCCGCCACAGGGAAGCTGCTAGCAGGGAATTCGCTGCCTATTTCTACCCGCTACATGGAACGCTACGCAGGGCAAAAGCGATTCTCGTCCTCCGTGCTTGCTTTTTCTCAGAAAGAGCCGTGGTGTGCGTTTTCGCCGCAAAACGCGTTTTCTGCCGAAAACGTGTACGTTTGCACTTCCCTGCCACAGGGAAGCTGCTAGACGGGAATTCTCTGCCTGGTTCTACCCGCTGCCCGGAACGCTACGCAGGGCAAAAGCGATTCTCGTCCTCCGTGCTTGCTTTTTCTCAGAAAGAGCCGTGGTGTGCGTTTTCGCGGGAAAACGCGTTTTCTGCCGAAAACGCGTACCTTTACACTTCCCGGCCACAGGCAAGCTGCTAGCCGGGAATTCTCTGCCTGGTTCTACCCGCTGCCCGGAACGCTACGCAGGGCAAAAGCGATTCTCGTCCTCCGTGCTTGCTTTTTCTCAGAAAGAGCCGTGGTGTGCGTTTTCGCCGGAAAACGCGTTTTCGGCCGAAAACGTGTACGTTTGCACTTCCCGGCCACAGGGAAGCTGCTAGCCGGGAATTCTCTGCCTGGTTCTACCCGCTGCCCGGAACGCTACGCAGGGCAAAAGCGATTCTCGTCCTCCGTGCTTGCTTTTTCTCAGAAAGAGCCGTGGTGTGCGTTTTCGCGGGAAAACGCGTTTTCGGCCGAAAACGTGTACGTTTGCACTTCCCCGCCACAGGGAAGCTGGTAGCAGGGAATTCGCTGCCTGGTTCTACCCTCTGCCCGGAACGCTACGCAGGGCAAAAGCTATTCTCGTCCTCCGTGCTTGCTTTTTCTCAAAAAGAGCCGTGGTGTGCGTTTTCGCCGGAAAACGCGTTTTCGGCCGAAAACGTGTACGTTTGCACTTCCCCGCCACAGGGAAGCTGCTAGCCGGGAATTCTCTGCCTGGTTCTACCCACTGCCCGGAACGATAAGCAGGGCAAAAGCGATTCTCGTCCTCCGTGCTTGCTTTTTCTCAGAAAGAGCCGTGGTGTGCGTTTTCGCCGGAAAACGCGTTTTCGGTCGAAAACGTGTACGTTTGCACTTCCCCGCCACAGCGAAGCTGCTAGCCGGGAATTCTCTGCCTGGTTCTACCCGCTGCCCGGAACGCTACGCAGGGCAAAAGCGATTCTCGTCCTCCGTGCTTGCTTTTTCTCAGAAAGAGCCGTGGTGTGCGTTTTCGCCGGAAAACTCGTTTTCGGCCGAAAACGTGTACGTTTGCACTTCCCCGCCACAGG
This sequence comes from Athene noctua, assembly GCF_965140245.1. Taxonomy (NCBI): domain Eukaryota; kingdom Metazoa; phylum Chordata; class Aves; order Strigiformes; family Strigidae; genus Athene; species Athene noctua. Next base: position 395,923 of record NW_027437589.1, read on the forward strand.
GAAGCTGCTAGACGGGAATTCGCTGACTGGTTCTACCCCTGCCCGGAACGCTACGCAGGGCAAAAGCGATTCTCGTCCTCCATGCTTGCTTTTTCTCAGAAAGAGCCATGGTGTGCTTTTTCGCCGGAAAACACATTTTCGGCCGAAAACGTGTACGTTTGCACTTCCCGGCCACAGGGAAGCTGCTAGCCGGGAATTCTCTGCCTGGTTCTACCCGCTGCCCGGAACACTACGCAGGGCAAAAGCGATTCTCGTCCTCCGTGCTTGCTTTTTCTCAGAAAGAGCCGTGGTGTGCGTTTTCGCCAGAAAACGCGTTTTCGGCCGAAAACGTGTACGTTTGCACTTCCCGGCCACAGGGAAGCTGCTAGCCGGCAATTCGCTACCTATTTCTACCCGCTGCTCAGAACGCTACGCAGGGCAAAAGCGATTCTCGTCCTCCGTGCTTGCTTTTTCTCAGAAAGAGCCGTGGTGTGCGTTTTCGCCGGAAAACGCGTTTTCGGCCGAAAACGTGTACGTTTGCACTTCCCCGCCACAGGGAAGCTGCTAGCCGGGAATTCTCTGCCTGGTTCTACCCGCTGCCCGGAACGCTACGCAGGGCAAAAGCGATTCTCGTCCTCCGTGCTTGCTTTTTCTCAGAAAGAGCCGTGGTGTGCGTTTTCGCCGGAAAACGCGTTTTCGACGAAAACGTGTACGTTTGCACTTCCCGGCCACAGGGAAGCTGCTAGCCGGGAATTCTCTGCCTGGTTCTACCAGCTGCCCGGAACACTACGCAGGGCAAAAGCGATTCTCGTCCTCCGTGCTTGCTTTTTCTCAGAAAGAGCCGTGGTGTGCGTTTTCGCCGGGAAACGCGTTTTCGGCGAAAACGTGTACGTTTGCACTTCCCCGCCACAGGGAAGCTGCTAGCCGGGAATTCTCTGCCTGGTTCTACCCGCTGCCCGGAACGCTACGCAGGGCAAAAGCGATTCTCGTCCTCCGTGCTTGCTTTTTCTCAGAAAGAGCCGTGGTGTCCGTTTTCGCCAGAAAACGCGTTTTCGGACGAAAACGTGTACGTTTGCACTTCCCGGCCACAGGGAAGCTGCTAGCCGGCAATTCGCTGCCTATTTCTACCCGCTGCTCAGAACGCTACGCAGGGCAAAAGCGATTCTCGTCCTCCGTGCTTGCTTTTTCTCAGAAAGAGCCGTGGTGTGCGTTTTCGCCGGAAAACGCGTTTTCGGCCGAAAACGTGTACGTTTGCACTTCCCGGCCACAGGGAAGCTGCTAGACGGGAATTCTCTGCCTGGTTCTACCCGCTGCCCGGAACGCTACGCAGGGCAATAGCGGTTCTAGTCCTCCGTGCTTGCTTTTTCTCAGAAAGAGCCGTGGTGTGCGTTTTCGCCGGAAAACGCGTTTTCGGCCGAAAACGTGTACGTTTGCACTTCCCCGCCACAGGGAAGCTGCTAGCAGGGAATTCGCTGCCTATTTCTACCCGCTACATGGAACGCTACGCAGGGCAAAAGCGATTCTCGTCCTCCGTGCTTGCTTTTTCTCAGAAAGAGCCGTGGTGTGCGTTTTCGCCGCAAAACGCGTTTTCTGCCGAAAACGTGTACGTTTGCACTTCCCTGCCACAGGGAAGCTGCTAGACGGGAATTCTCTGCCTGGTTCTACCCGCTGCCCGGAACGCTACGCAGGGCAAAAGCGATTCTCGTCCTCCGTGCTTGCTTTTTCTCAGAAAGAGCCGTGGTGTGCGTTTTCGCGGGAAAACGCGTTTTCTGCCGAAAACGCGTACCTTTGCACTTCCCGGCCACAGGCAAGCTGCTAGCCGGGAATTCTCTGCCTGGTTCTACCCGCTGCCCGGAACGCTACGCAGGGCAAAAGCGGTTCTCGTCCTCCGTGCTTGCTTTTTCTCAGAAAGAGCCGTGGTGTGCGTTTTGGCCGGAAAACGCGTTTTCGGCCGAAAACGTGTACGTTTGCACTTCCCGGCCACAGGGAAGCTGCTAGCCGGGAATTCTCTGCCTGGTTCTACCCGCTGCCCGGAACGCTACGCAGGGCAAAAGCGATTCTCGTCCTCCGTGCTTGCTTTTTCTCAGAAAGAGCCGTGGTGTGCGTTTTCGCGGGAAAACGCGTTTTCGGCCGAAAACGTGTACGTTTGCACTTCCCCGCCACAGGGAAGCTGGTAGCAGGGAATTCGCTGCCTGGTTCTACCCTCTGCCCGGAACGCTACGCAGGGCAAAAGCTATTCTCGTCCTCCGTGCTTGCTTTTTCTCAAAAAGAGCCGTGGTGTGCGTTTTCGCCGGAAAACGCGTTTTCGGCCGAAAACGTGTACGTTTGCACTTCCCCGCCACAGGGAAGCTGCTAGCCGGGAATTCTCTGCCTGGTTCTACCCACTGCCCGGAACGATAAGCAGGGCAAAAGCGATTCTCGTCCTCCGTGCTTGCTTTTTCTCAGAAAGAGCCGTGGTGTGCGTTTTCGCCGGAAAACGCGTTTTCGGTCGAAAACGTGTACGTTTGCACTTCCCCGCCACAGCGAAGCTGCTAGCCGGGAATTCTCTGCCTGGTTCTACCCGCTGCCCGGAACGCTACGCAGGGCAAAAGCGATTCTCGTCCTCCGTGCTTGCTTTTTCTCAGAAAGAGCCGTGGTGTGCGTTTTCGCCGGAAAACTCGTTTTCGGCCGAAAACGTGTACGTTTGCACTTCCCCGCCACAGGGAAGCTGCTAGACGGGAATTCGCTGACTGGTTCTACCCCTGCCCGGAACGCTACGCAGGGCAAAAGCGATTCTCGTCCTCCATGCTTGCTTTTTCTCAGAAAGAGCCATGGTGTGCTTTTTCGCCGGAAAACACATTTTCGGCCGAAAACGTGTACGTTTGCACTTCCCCGCCACAGGGAAGCTGCTAGCCGGGAATTCTCTGCCTGGTTCTACCCGCTGCCCGGAACGCTACGCAGGGCAAAAGCGATTCTCGTCCTCCGTGCTTGCTTTTTCTCAGAAAGAGCCGTGGTGTGCGTTTTCGCCGGAAAACTCGTTTTCGGCCGAAAACGTGTACGTTTGCACTTCCCGGCCACAGGGAAGCTGCTAGACGGGAATTCTCTGCCTGGTTCTACCCGCTGCCCGGAACGCTACGCAGGGCAAAAGCGATTCTCGTCCTCCGTGCTTGCTTTTTCTCAGAAAGAGCCGTGGTGTGCGTTTTCGCCGGAAAACGTGTTTTCGGCGGAAAACGTGTACGTTTGCACTTCCCGGCCACAGGGAAGCTGCTAGCCGGGAATTCTCTGCCTGGTTCTACCCGCTGCCCGGAACGCTACGAAGGGCAAAAGCGATTTTCGTCCTCCGTGCTTGCTTTTTCTCAGAAAGAGCCGTGGTGTGCGTTTTCGCCGGAAAACGCGTTTTCGGCCGAAAACGTGTACGTTTGCACTTCCCTGCCACAGGGAAGCTGCTAGCCGGGAATTCTCTGCCTGGTTCTACCCGCTGCCCGGAACGCTACGCAGGGCAAAAGCGATTCTCGTCCTCCGTGCTTGCTTTTTCTCAGAAAGAGCCGTGGTGTGCGTTTTCGCCGGAAAACGCGTTTTCGGTCGAAAACGTGTACGTTTGCACTTCCCCGCCACAGGGAATCTGCTAGCCGGGAATTCTCTGCCTGGTTCTACCCGCTGCCCGGAACGCTACGCAGGGCAAAAGCGATTCTCGTCCTCCGTGCTTGCTTTTTCTCAGAAAGAGCCGTGGTGTGCGTTTTCGCCGGAAAACGCTTTTTCGGCCGAAAACGTGTACGTTTGCACTTCCCGGCCACAGGGAAGCTGCTAGCCGGGAATTCTCTGCCTGGTTCTACCCGCTGCCCGGAACGCTACGCAGGGCAAAAGCGATTCTCGTCCTCCGTGCTTCCTTTTTCTCAGAAAGAGCAGTGGTGTGCTTTTTCGCTGGAAAACGCGTTTTCGGCCGAAAACGTGTACGTTTGCACTTCCCCGCCACAGGGAAGCTGCTAGCCGGGAATTCTCTGCCTGGTTCTACCCGCTGCCCGGAACGCTACGCAGGGCAAAAGCGATTCTCGTCCTCCGTGCTTGCTTTTTCTCAGAAAGAGCCGTGGTGTGCGTTTTCGCCGGAAAACGCGTTTCCGGCCGAAAACGTGTACGTTTGCACTTCCCCGCCACAGGGAAGCTGGTAGCAGGGAATTCGCTGCGTGGTTCTACCCTCTGCCCGGAACGCTACGCAGGGCAAAAGCGATTCTCGTCCTCCGTGCTTGCTTTTTCTCAGAAAGAGCCGTGGTGTGCGTTTTCGCCAGAAAACGCGTTTCCGGCCGAAAACGTGTACGTTTACACTTCCCGGCCACAGGGAAGCTGCTAGCCGGGAATTCTCTGCCTGGTTCTACCCGCTGCCCGGAACGCTACGCAGGGCAAAAGCGATTGTCGTCCTCCGTGCTTGCTTTTTCTCAGAAAGAGCCGTGGTGTGCGTTTTCGCCGGAAAACGCGTTTTCGGCCGAAAACGTGTACGTTTGCACTTCCCCGCCACAGGGAAGCTTGTAGCAGGGAATTCTCTGCCTGGTTCTACCCGCTGCCCGGAACGCTACGCAGGGCAAAAGCGATTCTCGTCCTCCGTGCTTGCTTTTTCTCAGAAAGAGCCGTGGTGTGCGTTTTCGCCGGAAAACGCGTTTCCGGCCGAAAACGTGTACGTTTACACTTCCCGGCCACAGGGAAGCTGCTAGCCGGGAATTCTCTGCCTGGTTCTACCCGCTGCCCGGAACGCTACGCAGGGCAAAAGCGATTCTCGTCCTCCATGCTTGCTTTTTCTCAGAAAGAGCCATGGTGTGCTTTTTCGCTGGAAAACACGTTTTCGGCCGAAAACGTGTACGTTTGCACTTCCCCGCCACAGGGAAGCTGCTAGCCGGGAATTCTCTGCCTGGTTCTACCCGCTGCCCGGAACGCTACGCAGGGCAAAAGCGATTCTCGTCCTCCGTGCTTGCTTTTTCTCAGAAAGAGCCGTGGTGTGCGTTTTCGCCGGAAAACTCGTTTTCGGCCGAAAACGTGTACGTTTGCACTTCCCCGCCACAGGGAAGCTGCTAGCCGGGAATTCTCTGCCTGGTTCTACCCGCTGCCCGGAACGCTACGCAGGGCAAAAGCGATTCTCGTCCTCCGTGCTTGCTTTTTCTCAGAAAGAGCCGTGGTGTGCGTTTTCGCCGGAAAACGTGTTTTCGGCCGAAAACGTGTACGTTTGCACTTCCCGGCCACAGGGAAGCTGCTAGCCGGGAATTCTCTGCCTGGTTCTACCCGCTGCCCGGAACGCTACGCAGGGCAAAAGCGATTTTCGTCCTCCGTGCTTGCTTTTTCTCAGAAAGAGCCGTGGTGTGCGTTTTCGCGGGAAAACGCGTTTTCGGCCGAAAACGTGTACGTTTGCACTTCCCTGCCACAGGGAAGCTGCTAGCCGGGAATTCTCTGCCTGGTTCTACCCGCTGCCCGGAACGCTACGCAGGGCAAAAGCGATTCTCGTCCTCCGTGCTTGCTTTTTCTCAGAAAGAGCCGTGGTGTGCGTTTTCGCCGGAAAACGCTTTTTCGGCCGAAAACGTGTACGTTTGCACTTCCCGGCCACAGGGAAGCTGCTAGCCGGGAATTCTCTGCCTGGTTCTACCCGCTGCCCGGAACGCTACGCAGGGCAAAAGCGATTCTCGTCCTCCGTGCTTGCTTTTTCTCAGAAAGAGCCATGGTGTGCTTTTTCGCTGGAAAACGCGTTTTCGGCCGAAAACGTGTACGTTTGCACTTCCCCGCCACAGGGAAGCTGCTAGCCGGGAATTCTCTGCCTGGTTCTACCCGCTGCCCGGAACGCTACGCAGGGCAAAAGCGATTCTCGTCCTCCGTGCTTGCTTTTTCTCAGAAAGAGCCGTGGTGTGCGTTTTCGCCGGAAAACGCGTTTCCGGCCGAAAACGTTTACGTTTGCACTTCCCCGCCACAGGGAAGCTGGTAGCAGGGAATTCGCTGCCTGGTTCTACCCTCTGCCCGGAACGCTACGCAGGGCAAAAGCGATTCTCGTCCTCCGTGCTTGCTTTTTCTCAGAAAGAGCCGTGGTGTGCGTTTTCGCCGGAAAACGCGTTTCCGGCCGAAAACGTGTACGTTTACACTTCCCGGTCACAGGGAAGCTGCTAGCCGGGAATTCTCTGCCTGGTTCTACCCGCTGCCCGGAACGCTACGCAGGGCAAAAGCGATTCTCGTCCTCCGTGCTTGCTTTTTCTCAGAAAGAGCCGTGGTGTGCGTTTTCGCCGGAAAACGCGTTTTCGGCCGAAAACGTGTACGTTTGCACTTCCCCGCCACAGGGAAGCTTGTAGCAGGGAATTCTCTGCCTGGTTCTACCCGCTGCCCGGAACGCTACGCAGGGCAAAAGCGATTCTCGTCCTCCGTGCTTGCTTTTTCTCAGAAAGAGCCGTGGTGTGCGTTTTCGCCGGAAAACGCGTTTCCGGCCGAAAACGTGTACGTTTGCACTTCCCGGCCACAGGGAAGCTGCTAGACGGGAATTCTCTGCCTGGTTCTACCCGCTGCCCGGAACGCTACGCAGGGCAAAAGCGATTCTCGTCCTCCATGCTTGCTTTTTCTCAGAAAGAGCCATGGTGTGCTTTTTCGCTGGAAAACAAGTTTTCGGCCGAAAACGTGTACGTTTGCACTTCCCCGCCACAGGGAAGCTGCTAGCCGGGAATTCTCTGCCTGGTTCTACCCGCTGCCCGGAACGCTACGCAGGGCAAAAGCGATTCTCGTCCTCCGTGCTTGCTTTTTCTCAGAAAGAGCCGTGGTGTGCGTTTTCGCCGGAAAACTCGTTTTCGGCCGAAAACGTTAACGTTTGCACTTCCCCGCCACAGGAAAGCTGCTAGCCGGGAATTCTCTGCCTGGTTCTACCCGCTGCCCGGAACGCTACGCAGGGCAAAAGCGATTCTCGTCCTCCGTGCTTGCTTTTTCTCAGAAAGAGCCGTGGTGTGCGTTTTCGCCGGAAAACGTGTTTTCGGCCGAAAACGTGTACATTTGCACTTCCCGGCCACAGGGAAGCTGCTAGCCGGGAATTCTCTGCCTGGTTCTACCCGCTGCCCGGAACGCTACGCAGGGCAAAAGCGATTTTCGTCCTCCGTGCTTGCTTTTTCTCAGAAAGAGCCGTGGTGTGCGTTTTCGCGGGAAAACGCGTTTTCGGCCGAAAACGTGTACGTTTGCACTTCCCAGCCACAGGGAAGCTGCTAGCCGGGAATTCTCTGCCTGGTTCTACCCGCTGCCCGGAACGCTACGCAGGGCAAAAGCGATTCTCGTCCTCCGTGCTTGCTTTTTCTCAGAAAGAGCCGTGGTGTGCGTTTTCGCCGGAAAACGCGTTTTCGGTCGAAAACGTGTACGTTTGCACTTCCCAGCCACAGGGAATCTGCTAGCCGGGAATTCTCTGCCTGGTTCTACCCGCTGCCCGGAACGCTACGCAGGGCAAAAGCGATTCTCGTCCTCCGTGCTTGCTTTTTCTCAGAAAGAGCCGTGGTGTGCGTTTTCGCCGGAAAACGCGTTTTCGGCCGAAAACGTGTACGTTTGCACTTCCCGGCCACAGGGAAGCTGCTAGCCGGGAATTCTCTGCCTGGTTCTACCCGCTGCCCGGAACGCTAAGCAGGGCATAAGCGATTCTCGTCCTCCGTGCTTGCTTTTTCTCAGAAAGAGCCATGGTGTGCTTTTTCGCTGGAAAACGCGTTTTCGGCCGAAAACGTGTACGTTTGCACTTCCCCGCCACAGGGAAGCTGCTAGCCGGGAATTCTCTGCCTGGTTCTACCCGCTGCCCGGAACGCTACGCAGGGCAAAAGCGATTCTCGTCCTCCGTGCTTGCTTTTTCTCAGAAAGAGCCGTGGTGTGCGTTTTCGCCGGAAAACGCTTTTTCGGCCGAAAACGTTTACGTTTGCACTTCCCCGCCACAGGGAAGCTGGTAGCAGGGAATTCTCTGCCTGGTTCTACCCGCTGCCCGGAACGCTACGTAGGGCAAAAGCGATTCTCGTCCTCCGTGCTTGCTTTTTCTCAGAAAGAGCCGTGGTGTGCCTTTTCGCCGGAAAACGCGTTTTCGGCCGAAAATGTGTACGTTTGCACTTCCCGGCCACAGGGAAGCTGCTAGCCGGGAATTCTCTGCCTGGTTCTACCCGCTGCCCGGAACACTACGCAGGGCAAAAGCGATTCTCGTCCTCCGTGCTTGCTTTTTCTCAGAAAGAGCCGTGGTGTGCATTTTCGCGGGAAAACGCGTTTCCGGCCGAAAACGTGTACGTTTGCACTTCCCGGCCACAGGGAAGCTGCTAGACGGGAATTCTCTGCCTGGTTCTACCCGCTGCACGGAACGCTACGCAGGGCAAAAGCGATTCTCGTCCTCCGTGCTTCCTTTTTTTCAGAAATAGCAGTGGTGTGCGTTTTCGCCGGTAAACGCGTTTTCGGCCGAAAACGTGTACGTTTGCACTTCCCCGCCACAGGGAAGCTGCTAGCCAGGAATTCTCTGCCTGATTCTACCCGCTGCCCGGAACGCTACGCAGGGCAAAAGCGATTCTCGTCCTCCGTGCTTGCTTTTTCTCAAAAAGAGCCGTGGTGTGCGTTTTCGCCGGAAAACGAGTTTTCGGCCGAAAATGTGTACGTTTGCACTTCCCCGCCACAGGGAAGCTGGTAGCAGGGAATTCGCTGCCTGGTTCTACCCTCTGCCCGGAACGCTACGCAGGGCAAAAGCGATTCTCGTCCTCCGTGCTTGCTTTTTCTCAGAAAGAGCAGTGGTGTGCGTTTTCGCCGGAAAACTCGTTTTCGGCCGAAAACGTTAACGTTTGCACTTCCCGGCCACAGGGAAGCTGCTAGCCGGGAATTCTCTGCCTGGTTCTACCCGCTGCCCGGAACGCTACGCAGGGCAAAAGCGATTCTCGTCCTCCGTGCTTGCTTTTTCTCAGAAAGAGCCGTGGTGTGCGTTTTCGCCGGAAAACGTGTTTTCGGCCGAAAACGTGTACGTTTGCACTTCCCGGCCACAGGGAAGCTGCTAGCCGGGAATTCTCTGCCTGGTTCTACCCGCTGCCCGGAACGCTACGCAGGGCAAAAGCGATTTTCGTCCTCCGTGCTTGCTTTTTCTCAGAAAGAGCCGTGGTGTGCGTTTTCGCCGGAAAACGCGTTTTCGGCCGAAAACGTGTACGTTTGCACTTCCCTGCCACAGGGAAGCTGCTAGCCGGGAATTCTCTGCCTGGTTCTACCCGCTGCCCGGAACGCTACGCAGGGCAAAAGCGATTCTCGTCCTCCGTGCTTGCTTTTTCTCAGAAAGAGCCGTGGTGTGCGTTTTCGCCAGAAAACGCGTTTCCGGCCGAAAACGTTTACGTTTGCACTTCCTGGCCACAGGGAATCTGCTAGCCGGGAATTCTCTGCCTGGTTCTACCCGCTGCCCGGAACGCTACGTAGGGCAAAAGCGATTCTCGTCCTCCGTGCTTGCTTTTTCTCAGAAAGAGCCGTGGTGTGCGTTTTCGCCGGAAAACGCGTTTTCGGCCGAAAACGTGTACGTTTGCACTTCCCGGCCACAGGGAAGCTGATAGACGGGAATTCTCTGCCTGGTTCTACCCGCTGCCCGGAACGCTACGCAGGGCAAAAGCGATTCTCGTCCTCCGTGCTTCCTTTTTCTCAGAAAGAGCAGTGGTGTGCGTTTTCGCCGGTAAACGCGTTTTCGGCCGAAAACGTGTACGTTTGCACTTCCCCGCCACAGGGAAGCTGCTAGCCAGGAATTCTCTGCCTGGTTCTACCCGCTGCCCGGAACGCTACGCAGGGCAAAAGCGATTCTCGTCCTCCGTGCTTGCTTTTTCTCAAAAAGAGCCGTGGTGTGCGTTTTCGCTGGAAAACGAGTTTTCGGCCGAAAATGTGTACGTTTGCACTTCCCCGCCACAGGGAAGCTGCTAGACGGGAATTCGCTGCCTGGTTCTACCCGCTGCCCGGAACGCTACGCAGGGCAAAAGCGATTCTCGTCCTCCATGCTTGCTTTTTCTCAGAAAGAGCCATGGTGTGCTTTTTCGCTGGAAAACACGTTTTCGGCCGAAAACGTGTACGTTTGCACTTCCCCGCCACAGGGAAGCTGCTAGCCGGGAATTCTCTGCCTGGTTCTACCCGCTGCCCGGAACGCTACGCAGGGCAAAAGCGATTCTCGTCCTCCGTGCTTGCTTTTTCTCAGAAAGAGCCGTGGTGTGCGTTTTCGCCGGAAAACACGTTTTCGGCCGAAAACGTTAACGTTTGCACTTCCCGGCCACAGGGAAGCTGCTAGCCGGGAATTCTCTGCCTGGTTCTACCCGCTGCCCGGAACGCTACGCAGGGCAAAAGCGATTCTCGTCCTCCGTGCTTGCTTTTTCTCAGAAAGAGCCGTGGTGTGCGTTTTCGCCGGAAAACGTGTTTTCGGCCGAAAACGTGTACGTTTGCACTTCCCGGCCACAGGGAAGCTGCTAGCCGGGAATTCTCTGCCTGGTTCTACCCGCTGCCCGGAACGCTACGGAGGGCAAAAGCGATTTTCGTCCTCCGTGCTTGCTTTTTCTCAGAAAGAGCCGTGGTGTGCGTTTTCGCGGGAAAAGGCGTTTTCGGCCGAAAACGTGTACGTTTGCACTTCCCTGCCACAGGGAAGCTGCTAGCCGGGAATTCTCTGCCTGGTTCTACCCGCTGCCCGGAACGCTACGCAGGGCAAAAGCGATTCTCGTCCTCCGTGCTTGCTTTTTCTCAGAAAGAGCCGTGGTGTGCGTTTTGGCCGGAAAACGCGTTTTCGGTCGAAAACGTGTACGTTTGCACTTCCCCGCCACAGGGAATCTGCTAGCCGGGAATTCTCTGCCTGGTTCTACCCGCTGCCCGGAACGCTACGCAGGGCAAAAGCGATTCTCGTCCTCCGTGCTTGCTTTTTCTCAGAAAGAGCCGTGGTGTGCGTTTTCGCCGGAAAACGCGTTTTCGGCCGAAAACGTGTACGTTTGCACTTCCCCGCCACAGGGAAGCTGCTAGCCGGGAATTCTCTGCCTGGTTCTACCCGCTGCCCGGAACGCTACGCAGGGCAAAAGCGATTCTCGTCCTCCGTGCTTGCTTTTTCTCAGAAAGAGCCGTGGTGTGCGTTTTCGCCGGAAAACGCGTTTTCGGCCGAAAACGTGTACGTTTGCACTTCCCCGCCACAGGGAAGCTGCTAGCCGGGAATTCTCTGCCTGGTTCTACCCGCTGCCCGGAACGCTACGCAGGGCAAAAGCGATTCTCGTCCTCCGTGCTTGCTTTTTCTCAAAAAGAGCCGTGGTGTGCGTTTTCGCCGGAAAACGCGTTTTCGGCCGAAAACGTGTACGTTTGCACTTCCCCGCCACAGGGAAGCTGGTAGCAGGGAATTCTCTGCCTGGTTCTACCAGCTGCCCGGAACGCTACGCAGGGCAAAAGCGATTCTCGTCCTCCGTGCTTGCTTTTTCTCAGAAAGAGCCGTGGTGTGCGTTTTCGCCGGAAAACGCGTTTCCGGCCGAAAACGTGTACGTTTGCACTTCCCGGCCACAGGGAAGCTGCTAGACGGGAATTCTCTGCCTGGTTCTACCCGCTGCCCGGAACGATAAGCAGGGCAAAAGCGATTCTCGTCCTCCGTGCTTGCTTTTTCTCAGAAAGAGCCGTGGTGTGCGTTTTCGCCGGAAAACGCGTTTTCGGCCGAAAACGTGTACGTTTGCACTTCCCGGCCACAGGGAAGCTGCTAGCCGGGAATTCTCTGCCTGGTTCTACCCGCTGCCCGGAACACTACGCAGGGCAAAAGCGATTCTCGTCCTCCGTGCTTGCTTTTTCTCAGAAAGAGCCGTGGTGTGCATTTTCGCGGGAAAACGCGTTTCCGGCCGAAAACGTGTACGTTTGCACTTCCCGGCCACAGGGAAGCTGCTAGACGGGAATTCTCTGCCTGGTTCTACCCGCTGCCCGGAACGCTACGCAGGGCAAAAGCGATTCTCGTCCTCCGTGCTTCCTTTTTCTCAGAAAGAGCAGTGGTGTGCGTTTTCGCCGGAAAACGAGTTTTCGGCCGAAAATGTGTACGTTTGCACTTCCCCGCCACAGGGAAGCTCGTAGCAGGGAATTCGCTGCCTGGTTCTACCCTCTGCCCGGAACGCTACGTAGGGCAAAAGCGATTCTCGTCCTCCGTGCTTGCTTTTTCTCAGAAAGAGCCGTGGTGTGCGTTTTCGCCGGAAAACGCGTTTCCGGCCGAAAACGTGTACGTTTACACTTCCCGGCCACAGGGAAGCTGCTAGCCGGGAATTCTCTGCCTGGTTCTACCCGCTGCCCGGAACGCTACGCAGGGCAAAAGCGATTCTCGTCCTCCGTGCTTGCTTTTTCTCAGAAAGAGCCGTGGTGTGCGTTTTCGCCGGAAAACGCGTTTTCGGCCGAAAACGTGTACGTTTGCACTTCCCCGCCACAGGGAAGCTGCTAGCCGGGAATTCTCTGCCTGGTTCTACCCGCTGCCCGGAACGCTACGCAGGGCAAAAGCGATTCTCGTCCTCCGTGCTTGCTTTTTCTCAGAAAGAGCCGTGGTGTGCGTTTTGGCCGGAAAACGCGTTTTCGGCCGAAAACGTGTACGTTTGCACTTCCCCGCCACAGGGAAGCTGCTAGCCGGGAATTCTCTGCCTGGTTCTACCCGCTGCCCGGAACGCTACGCAGGGCAAAAGCGGTTCTCGTCCTCCGTGCTTGCTTTTTCTCAGAAAGGGCCGTGGTGTGCGTTCTGGCCGGAAAACGCGTTTTCGGCCGAAAACGTGTACGTTTGCACTTCCCCGCTACAGGGAAGCTGCTAGCCGGGAATTCTCTGCCTGGTTCTACTCGCTGCCCGGAACGCTACTCAGGGCAAAAGCGGTTCTCGTCCTCCGTGCTTGCTTTTTCTCAGAAAGAGCCGTGGTGTGCGTTTTCGCCGGAAAACGCGTTTTCGGCCGAAAACGTGTACGTTTGCACTTCCCCGCCACAGGGAAGCTGCTAGCCGGGAATTCTCTGCCTGGTTATACCCGCTGCCCGGAACGCTACGCAGGGCACAAGCGGTTCTCGTCCTCCGTGCTTGCTTTTTCTCAGAAAGAGCCGTGGTGTGCGTTTTGGCCGGAAAACGCGTTTTCGGCCGAAAACGTGTACGTTTGCACTTCCCCGCCACAGGGAAGCTGCTAGCCGGGAATTCTCTGCCTGGTTCTACCCGCTGCCCGGAACGCTACGCGGGGCAAAAGCGGTTCTCGTCCTCCGTGCTTGCTTTTTCTCAGAAAGAGCCTTGGTGTGCGTTTTGGCCGGAAAATGCGTTTTCGGCCGAAAACGTGTACGTTTGCACTTCCCCGCCACAGGGAAGCTGCTAGCCGGGAATTCTCTGCCTGGTTTTACCCGCTGCCCGGAACGCTACGCAGGGCAAAAGCGGTTCTCGTCCTCCGTGCTTGCTTTTTCTCAGAAAGAGCCGTGGTGTGCGTTTTCGCCGGAAAACGCGTTTTCGGCCGAAAACGTGTACGTTTGCACTTCCCCGCACAGGGAAGCTGCTAGCCGGGAATTCTCTGCCTGGTTCTACCCGCTGCCCGGAACGCTACGCAGGGCAAAAGCGGTTCTCGTCCTCCGTGCTTGTTTTTTCTCAGAAAGAGCCGTGGTGTGCGTTTTCGCCGGAAAACGCGTTTTCGGCCGAAAACGTGTACGTTTGCACTTCCCGGCCACAGGGAAGCTGCTAGACGGGAATTCTCTGCCTGGTTCTACCCGCTGCCCGGAACGATAAGCAGGGCAAAAGCGATTCTCGTCCTCCGTGCTTGCTTTTTCTCAGAAAGAGCCGTGGTGTGCGTTTTCGCCGGAAAACGCGTTTTCGGTCGAAAACGTGTACGTTTGCACTTCCCCGCCACAGGGAATCTGCTAGCCGGGAATTCTCTGCCTGGTTCTACCCGCTGCCCGGAACGCTACGCAGGGCAAAAGCGATTCTCGTCCTCCGTGCTTGCTTTTTCTCAGAAAGAGCCGTGGTGTGCGTTTTCGCCGGAAAACGCGTTTTCGGCCGAAAACGTGTACGTTTGCACTTCCCGGCCACAGGGAAGCTGCTAGCCGGGAATTCTCTGCCTGGTTCTACCCGCTGCCCGGAACACTACGCAGGGCAAAAGCGATTCTCGTCCTCCGTGCTTGCTTTTTCTCAGAAAGAGCCGTGGTGTGCATTTTCGCGGGAAAACGCGTTTCCGGCCGAAAACGTGTACGTTTGCACTTCCCGGCCACAGGGAAGCTGCTAGACGGGAATTCTCTGCCTGGTTCTACCCGCTGCCCGGAACGCTACGCAGGGCAAAAGCGATTCTCGTCCTCCGTGCTTCCTTTTTCTCAGAAAGAGCAGTGGTGTGCGTTTTCGCCGGAAAACGAGTTTTCGGCCGAAAATGTGTACGTTTGCACTTCCCCGCCACAGGGAAGCTCGTAGCAGGGAATTCGCTGCCTGGTTCTACCCTCTGCCCGGAACGCTACGTAGGGCAAAAGCGATTCTCGTCCTCCGTGCTTGCTTTTTCTCAGAAAGAGCCGTGGTGTGCGTTTTCGCCAGAAAACGCGTTTCCGGCCGAAAACGTGTACGTTTACACTTCCCGGCCACAGGGAAGCTGCTAGCCGGGAATTCTCTGCCTGGTTCTACCCGCTGCCCGGAACGCTACGCAGGGCAAAAGCGATTCTCGTCCTCCGTGCTTGCTTTTTCTCAGAAAGAGCCGTGGTGTGCGTTTTCGCCGGAAAACGCGTTTTCGGCCGAAAACGTGTACGTTTGCACTTCCCCGCCACAGGGAAGCTGCTAGCCGGGAATTCTCTGCCTGGTTCTACCCGCTGCCCGGAACGCTACGCAGGGCAAAAGCGATTCTCGTCCTCCGTGCTTGCTTTTTCTCAGAAAGAGCCGTGGTGTGCGTTTTGGCCGGAAAACGCGTTTTCGGCCGAAAACGTGTACGTTTGCACTTCCCCGCCACAGGGAAGCTGCTAGCCGGGAATTCTCTGCCTGGTTCTACCCGCTGCCCGGAACGCTACGCAGGGCAAAAGCGGTTCTCGTCCTCCGTGCTTGCTTTTTCTCAGAAAGGGCCGTGGTGTGCGTTCTGGCCGGAAAACGCGTTTTCGGCCGAAAACGTGTACGTTTGCACTTCCCCGCTACAGGGAAGCTGCTAGCCGGGAATTCTCTGCCTGGTTCTACTCGCTGCCCGGAACGCTACTCAGGGCAAAAGCGGTTCTCGTCCTCCGTGCTTGCTTTTTCTCAGAAAGAGCCGTGGTGTGCGTTTTCGCCGGAAAACGCGTTTTCGGCCGAAAACGTGTACGTTTGCACTTCCCCGCCACAGGGAAGCTGCTAGCCGGGAATTCTCTGCCTGGTTATACCCGCTGCCCGGAACGCTACGCAGGGCACAAGCGGTTCTCGTCCTCCGTGCTTGCTTTTTCTCAGAAAGAGCCGTGGTGTGCGTTTTGGCCGGAAAACGCGTTTTCGGCCGAAAACGTGTACGTTTGCACTTCCCCGCCACAGGGAAGCTGCTAGCCGGGAATTCTCTGCCTGGTTCTACCCGCTGCCCGGAACGCTACGCGGGGCAAAAGCGGTTCTCGTCCTCCGTGCTTGCTTTTTCTCAGAAAGAGCCTTGGTGTGCGTTTTGGCCGGAAAATGCGTTTTCGGCCGAAAACGTGTACGTTTGCACTTCCCCGCCACAGGGAAGCTGCTAGCCGGGAATTCTCTGCCTGGTTTTACCCGCTGCCCGGAACGCTACGCAGGGCAAAAGCGGTTCTCGTCCTCCGTGCTTGCTTTTTCTCAGAAAGAGCCGTGGTGTGCGTTTTCGCCGGAAAACGCGTTTTCGGCCGAAAACGTGTACGTTTGCACTTCCCCGCACAGGGAAGCTGCTAGCCGGGAATTCTCTGCCTGGTTCTACCCGCTGCCCGGAACGCTACGCAGGGCAAAAGCGGTTCTCGTCCTCCGTGCTTGTTTTTTCTCAGAAAGAGCCGTGGTGTGCGTTTTCGCCGGAAAACGCGTTTTCGGCCGAAAACGTGTACGTTTGCACTTCCCCGCCACAGGGAAGCTGCTAGCCGGGAATTCTCTGCCTGGTTCTACCCGCTGCCCTGAACGCTACGCAGGGCAAAAGCGGTTCTCGTCCTCCGTGCTTGCTTTTTCTCAGAAAGAGCCGTGGTGTGCGTTTTTGCCGGAAAACGCGTTTTCGGCCGAAAACGTGTACGTTTGCACTTCCCCGCCACAGGGAAGCTGCTAGCCGGGAATTCTCTGCCTGGTTCTACCCGCTAACCCGGAACGCTACGCAGGGCAAAAGCGGTTCTCGTCCTCCGTGCTTGCTTTTTCTCAGAAAGAGCCGTGGTGTGCGTTTTCGCCGGAAAACGCGTTTTCGGCCGAAAACGTGTACGTTTGCACTTCCCCGCCACAGGGAAGCTGCTAGCCGGGAATTCTCTGCCTGGTTCTACCCGCTGCCCGGAACGCTACGCAGGGCAAAAGCGGTTCTCGTCCTCCGTGCTTGCTTTTTCTCAGAAAGAGCCGTGGTGTGCGTTTTCGCCGGAAAACGCGTTTTCGGCCGAAAACGTGTACGTTTGCACTTCCCTGCCACAGGGAAGCTGCTAGCCGGGAATTCTCTGCCTGGTTCTACCCGCTGCCCGGAACGCTACGCAGGGCAAAAGCGGTTCTCGTCCTCCGTGCTTGCTTTTTCTCAGAAAGAGCCGTGGTGTGCGTTTTGGCCGGAAAACGCGTTTTCGGCCGAAAACGTGTACGTTTGCACTTCCCGGCCACAGGGAAGCTGCTAGCCGGGAATTCTCTGCCTGGTTCTACCCGCTGCCCGGAACGCTACGCAGGGCAAAAGCGGTTCTCGTCCTCCGTGCTTGCTTTTTCTCAGAAAGAGCCGTGGTGTGCGTTTTGGCCTCTAAAACGCGTTTTCGGCCGAAAACGTGTACGTTTGCACTTCCCCGCCACAGGGAAGCTGCTAGCCGGGAATTCTCTGCCTGGTTCTACCCGCTGCCCGGAACGCTACGCAGGGCAAAAGCGGTTCTCGTCCTCCGTGCTTGCTTTTTCTCAGAAAGAGCCGTGGTGTGCGTTTTGGCCTTAAAATGCGTTTTCGGCCGAAAACGTGTACGTTTGCACTTCCCCGCCACAGGGAAGTTTCTAGCCGGGAATTCTCTGCCTGGTTCTACCCGCTGCCCGGAACGCTACGCAGGGCAAAAGCGGTTCTCGTCCTCCGTGCTTGCTTTTTCTCAGAAAGAGCCGTGGTGTGCGTTTTCGCCGGAAAACGCGTTTTCGGCCGAAAACGTGTACGTTTGCACTTCCCCGCCACAGGGAAGCTGCTAGCCGGGAATTCTCTGCCTGGTTCTACCCGCTGCCCGGAACGCTACGCAGGGCAAAAGCGGTTCTCGTCCTCCGTGCTTGCTTTTTCTCAGAAAGAGCCGTGGTGTGCGTTTTCGCCGGAAAACGCGTTTTCGGCCGAAAACGTGTACGTTTGCACTTCCCCGCCACAGGGAAGCTGCTAGCCGGGAATTCTCTGCCTGGTTCTACCCGCTGCCCGGAACGGTACGCAGGGCAAAAGCGGTTCTCGTCCTCCGTGCTTGCTTTTTCTCAGAAAGAGCCGTGGTGTGCGTTTTCGCTGGAAAACGCGTTTTCGGCCGAAAACGTGTACGTTTGCACTTCCCCGCCACAGGGAAGCTGCTAGCCGGGAATTCTCTGCCTGGTTCTACCCGCTGCCCGGAACGCTACGCAGGGCAAAAGCGATTCTCGTCCTCCGTGCTTGCTTTTTCTCAGAAAGAGCCGTGGTGTGCGTTTTGGCCGGAAAACGCGTTTTCGGCCGAAAACGTGTACGTTTGCACTTCCCCGCCACAGGGAAGCTGCTAGCCGGGAATTCTCTGCCTGGTTCTACCCGCTGCCCGGAACGCTACGCAGGGCAAAAGCGGTTCTCGTCCTCCGTGCTTGCTTTTTCTCAGAAAGGGCCGTGGTGTGCGTTCTGGCCGGAAAACGCGTTTTCGGCCGAAAACGTGTACGTTTGCACTTCCCCGCTACAGGGAAGCTGCTAGCCGGGAATTCTCTGCCTGGTTCTACTCGCTGCCCGGAACGCTACTCAGGGCAAAAGCGGTTCTCGTCCTCCGTGCTTGCTTTTTCTCAGAAAGAGCCGTGGTGTGCGTTTCCGCCGGAAAACGCGTTTTCGGCCGAAAACGTGTACGTTTGCACTTCCCCGCCACAGGGAAGCTGCTAGCCGGGAATTCTCTGCCTGGTTATACCCGCTGCCCGGAACGCTACGCAGGGCACAAGCGGTTCTCGTCCTCCGTGCTTGCTTTTTCTCAGAAAGAGCCGTGGTGTGCGTTTTGGCCGGAAAACGCGTTTTCGGCCGAAAACGTGTACGTTTGCACTTCCCCGCCACAGGGAAGCTGCTAGCCGGGAATTCTCTGCCTGGTTCTACCCGCTGCCCGGAACGCTACGCGGGGCAAAAGCGGTTCTCGTCCTCCGTGCTTGCTTTTTCTCAGAAAGAGCCTTGGTGTGCGTTTTGGCCGGAAAATGCGTTTTCGGCCGAAAACGTGTACGTTTGCACTTCCCCGCCACAGGGAAGCTGCTAGCCGGGAATTCTCTGCCTGGTTTTACCCACTGCCCGGAACGCTACGCAGGGCAAAAGCGGTTCTCGTCCTCCGTGCTTGCTTTTTCTCAGAAAGAGCCGTGGTGTGCGTTTTGGCCGGAAAACGCGTTTTCGGCCGAAAACGTGTACGTTTGCATTTCCCCGCACAGGGAAGCTGCTAGCCGGGAATTCTCTGCCTGGTTCTACCCGCTGCCCGGAACGCTACGCAGGGCAAAAGCGATTCTCGTCCTCCGTGCTTCCTTTTTCTCAGAAAGAGCAGTGGTGTGCGTTTTCGCCGGAAAACGCGTTTTCGGCCGAAAACGTGTACGTTTGCACTTCCCCGCCACAGGGAAGCTGCTAGCCGGGAATTCTCTGCCTGGTTCTACCCGCTGCCCTGAACGCTACGCAGGGCAAAAGCGGTTCTCGTCCTCCGTGCTTGCTTTTTCTCAGAAAGAGCCGTGGTGTGCGTTTTTGCCGGAAAACGCGTTTTCGGCCGAAAACGTGTACGTTTGCACTTCCCCGCCACAGGGAAGCTGCTAGCCGGGAATTCTCTGCCTGGTTCTACCCGCTAACCCGGAACGCTACGCAGGGCAAAAGCGGTTCTCGTCCTCCGTGCTTGCTTTTTCTCAGAAAGAGCCGTGGTGTGAGTTTTGGCCGGAAAACGCGTTTTCGGCCGAAAACGTGTACGTTTGCACTTCCCCGCCACAGGGAAGCTGCTAGCCGGGAATTCTCTGCCTGGTTCTACCCGCTGCCCGGAACGCTACGCAGGGCAAAAGCGGTTCTCGTCCTCCGTGCTTGCTTTTTCTCAGAAAGAGCCGTGGTGTGCGTTTTCGCCGGAAAACGCGTTTTCGGCCGAAAACGTGTACGTTTGCACTTCCCTGCCACAGGGAAGCTGCTAGCCGGGAATTCTCTGCCTGGTTCTACCCGCTGCCCGGAACGCTACGCAGGGCAAAAGCGGTTCTCGTCCTCCGTGCTTGCTTTTTCTCAGAAAGAGCCGTGGTGTGCGTTTTGGCCGGAAAACGCGTTTTCGGCCGAAAACGTGTACGTTTGCACTTCCCGGCCACAGGGAAGCTGCTAGCCGGGAATTCTCTGCCTGGTTCTACCCGCTGCCCGGAACGCTACGCAGGGCAAAAGCGGTTCTCGTCCTCCGTGCTTGCTTTTTCTCAGAAAGAGCCGTGGTGTGCGTTTTGGCCTTAAAACGCGTTTTCGGCCGAAAACGTGTACGTTTGCACTTCCCCGCCACAGGGAAGCTGCTAGCCGGGAATTCTCTGCCTGGTTCTACCCGCTGCCCGGAACGCTACGCAGGGCAAAAGCGGTTCTCGTCCTCCGTGCTTGCTTTTTCTCAGAAAGAGCCGTGGTGTGCGTTTTGGCCTTAAAATGCGTTTTCGGCCGAAAACGTGTACGTTTGCACTTCCCCGCCACAGGGAAGTTTCTAGCCGGGAATTCTCTGCCTGGTTCTACCCGCTGCCCGGAACGCTACGCAGGGCAAAAGCGGTTCTCGTCCTCCGTGCTTGCTTTTTCTCAGAAAGAGCCGTGGTGTGCGTTTTCGCCGGAAAACGCGTTTTCGGCCGAAAACGTGTACGTTTGCACTTCCCCGCCACAGGGAAGCTGCTAGCCGGGAATTCTCTGCCTGGTTCTACCCGCTGCCCGGAACGCTACGCAGGGCAAAAGCGGTTCTCGTCCTCCGTGCTTGCTTTTTCTCAGAAAGAGCCGTGGTGTGCGTTTTCGCCGGAAAACGCGTTTTCGGCCGAAAACGTGTACGTTTGCACTTCCCCGCCACAGGGAAGCTGCTAGCCGGGAATTCTCTGCCTGGTTCTACCCGCTGCCCGGAACGGTACGCAGGGCACAAGCGGTTCTCGTCCTCCGTGCTTGTTTTTTCTCAGAAGGAGCCGTGGTGTGCGTTTTCGCCGGAAAACGCGTTTTCGGCCGAAAACGTGTACGTTTGCACTTCCCCGCCACAGGGAAGCTGCTAGCCGGGAATTCTCTGCCTGGTTCTACCCGCTGCCCGGAACGCTACGCAGGGCAAAAGCGGTTCTCGTCCTCCGTGCTTGCTTTTTCTCAGAAAGAGCCGTGGTGTGCGTTTTGGCCGGAAAACGCGTTTTCGGCCGAAAACGTGTACGTTTGCACTTCCCCGCCACAGGGAAGCTGCTAGCCGGGAATTCTCTGCCTGGTTCTACCCGCTGCCCGGAACGCTACGCAGGGCATAAGCGGTTCTCGTCCTCCGTGCTTGCTTTTTCTCAGAAAGAGCCGTGGTGTGCGTTTTGGCCGGAAAACGCGTTTTCGGCCGAAAACGTGTGCGTTTGCACTTCCCCGCCACAGGGAAGCTGCTAGCCGGGAATTCTCTGCCTGGTTCTACCCGCTGCCCGGAACGCTACGCAGGGCAAAAGCGGTTCTCGTCCTCCGTGCTTGTTTTTTCTCAGAAAGAGCCGTGGTGTGCGTTTTGGCCGGAAAACTCATTTTCGGCCGAAAACGTGTACGTTTGCACTTCCCCGCCACAGGGAAGCTGCTAGCCGGGAATTCTCTGCCTGGTTCTACCCCCTAACCCGGAACGCTACGCAGGGCAAAAGCGGTTCTCGTCCTCCGTGCTTGCTTTTTCTCAGAAAGAGCCGTGGTGTGCGTTTTGGCCGGAAAACGCGTTTTCGGCCGAAAACGTGTACGTTTGCACTTCCCCGCCACAGGGAAGCTGCTAGCCGGGAATTCTCTGCCTGGTTCTACCCGCTGCCCGGAACGCTACGCAGGGCAAAAGCGGTTCTCGTCCTCCGTGCTTGCTTTTTCTCAGAAAGAGCCGTGGTGTGCGTTTTCGCCGGAAAACGCGTTTTCGGCCGAAAACGTGTACGTTTGCACTTCCCCCCACAGGGAAGCTGCTAGCCGGGAATTCTCTGCCTGGTTCTACCCGCTGCCCGGAACGCTACGCAGGGCACAAGCGGTTCTCGTCCTCCGTGCTTGCTTTTTCTCAGAAAGAGCCGTGGTGTGCGTTTTGGCCTTAAAACGCGTTTTCGGCCGAAAACGTGTACGTTTGCACTTCCCCGCCACAGGGAAGCTGCTAGCCGGGAATTCTCTGCCTGGTTCTACCCGCTGCCCGGAACGCTACGCAGGGCAAAAGCGGTTCTCGTCCTCCGTGCTTGCTTTTTCTCAGAAAGAGCCGTGGTGTGCGTTTTGGCCTTAAAACGCGTTTTCGGCCGAAAACGTGTTCGTTTGCACTTCCCCGCCACAGGGAAGCTGATAGACGGGAATTCTCTGCCTGGTTCCTCCCGCTGCCCGGAACGCTACGCAGGGCAAAAGCGGTTCTCGTCCTCCGTGCTTGCTTTTTCTCAGAAAGAGCCGTGGTGTGCGTTTTCGCCGGAAAACGCGTTTTCGGCCGAAAACGTCTACGTTTGCACTTCCCCGCCACAGGGAAGCTGCTAGCCGGGAATTCTCTGCCTGGTTCTACCCGCTGCCCGGAACGCTACGCAGGGCAAAAGCGATTCTCGTCCTCCGTGCTTGCTTTTTCTCAGAAAGAGCCGTGGTGTGCGTTTTGGCCGGAAAACGCGTTTTCGGCCGAAAACGTGTACGTTTGCACTTCCCCGCCACAGGGAAGCTGCTAGCCGGGAATTCTCTGCCTGGTTCTACCCGCTGCCCGGAACGCTACGCAGGGCAAAAGCGGTTCTCGTCCTCCGTGCTTGCTTTTTCTCAGAAAGGGCCGTGGTGTGCGTTCTGGCCGGAAAACGCGTTTTTGGCCGAAAACGTGTACGTTTGCACTTCCCCGCTACAGGGAAGCTGCTAGCCGGGAATTCTCTGCCTGGTTCTACTCGCTGCCCGGAACGCTACTCAGGGCAAAAGCGGTTCTCGTCCTCCGTGCTTGCTTTTTCTCAGAAAGAGCCGTGGTGTGCGTTTCCGCCGGAAAACGCGTTTTCGGCCGAAAACGTGTACGTTTGCACTTCCCCGCCACAGGGAAGCTGCTAGCCGGGAATTCTCTGCCTGGTTATACCCGCTGCCCGGAACGCTACGCAGGGCAAAAGCGGTTCTCGTCCTCCGTGCTTGCTTTTTCTCAGAAAGAGCCGTGGTGTGCGTTTTGGCCGGAAAACGCGTTTTCGGCCGAAAACCTGTACGTTTGCACTTCCCCGCCACAGGGAAGCTGCTAGCCGGGAATTCTCTGCCTGGTTCTACCCGCTGCCCGGAACGCTACGCGGGGCAAAAGCGGTTCTCGTCCTCCGTGCTTGCTTTTTCTCAGAAAGAGCCTTGGTGTGCGTTTTGGCCGGAAAATGCGTTTTCGGCCGAAAACGTGTACGTTTGCACTTCCCCGCCACAGGGAAGCTGCTAGCCGGGAATTCTCTGCCTGGTTTTACCCACTGCCCGGAACGCTACGCAGGGCAAAAGCGGTTCTCGTCCTCCGTGCTTGCTTTTTCTCAGAAAGAGCCGTGGTGTGCGTTTTGGCCGGAAAACGCGTTTTCGGCCGAAAACGTGTACGTTTGCACTTCCCCGCACAGGGAAGCTGCTAGCCGGGAATTCTCTGCCTGGTTCTACCCGCTGCCCGGAACGCTACGCAGGGCAAAAGCGGTTCTCGTCCTCCGTGCTTGTTTTTTCTCAGAAAGAGCCGTGGTGTGCGTTTTCGCCGGAAAACGCGTTTTCGGCCGAAAACGTGTACGTTTGCACTTCCCCGCCACAGGGAAGCTGCTAGCCGGGAATTCTCTGCCTGGTTCTACCCGCTGCCCTGAACGCTACGCAGGGCAAAAGCGGTTCTCGTCCTCCGTGCTTGCTTTTTCTCAGAAAGAGCCGTGGTGTGCGTTTTTGCCGGAAAACGCGTTTTCGGCCGAAAACGTGTACGTTTGCACTTCCCCGCCACAGGGAAGCTGCTAGCCGGGAATTCTCTGCCTGGTTCTACCCGCTAACCCGGAACGCTACGCAGGGCAAAAGCGGTTCTCGTCCTCCGTGCTTGCTTTTTCTCAGAAAGAGCCGTGGTGTGAGTTTTGGCCGGAAAACGCGTTTTCGGCCGAAAACGTGTACGTTTGCACTTCCCCGCCACAGGGAAGCTGCTAGCCGGGAATTCTCTGCCTGGTTCTACCCGCTGCCCGGAACGCTACGCAGGGCAAAAGCGGTTCTCGTCCTCCGTGCTTGCTTTTTCTCAGAAAGAGCCGTGGTGTGCGTTTTCGCCGGAAAACGCGTTTTCGGCCGAAAACGTGTACGTTTGCACTTCCCTGCCACAGGGAAGCTGCTAGCCGGGAATTCTCTGCCTGGTTCTACCCGCTGCCCGGAACGCTACGCAGGGCAAAAGCGGTTCTCGTCCTCCGTGCTTGCTTTTTCTCAGAAAGAGCCGTGGTGTGCGTTTTGGCCGGAAAACGCGTTTTCGGCCGAAAACGTGTACGTTTGCACTTCCCGGCCACAGGGAAGCTGCTAGCCGGGAATTCTCTGCCTGGTTCTACCCGCTGCCCGGAACGCTACGCAGGGCAAAAGCGGTTCTCGTCCTCCGTGCTTGCTTTTTCTCAGAAAGAGCCGTGGTGTGCGTTTTGGCCTTAAAACGCGTTTTCGGCCGAAAACGTGTACGTTTGCACTTCCCCGCCACAGGGAAGCTGCTAGCCGGGAATTCTCTGCCTGGTTCTACCCGCTGCCCGGAACGCTACGCAGGGCAAAAGCGGTTCTCGTCCTCCGTGCTTGCTTTTTCTCAGAAAGAGCCGTGGTGTGCGTTTTGGCCTTAAAATGCGTTTTCGGCCGAAAACGTGTACGTTTGCACTTCCCCGCCACAGGGAAGTTTCTAGCCGGGAATTCTCTGCCTGGTTCTACCCGCTGCCCGGAACGCTACGCAGGGCAAAAGCGGTTCTCGTCCTCCGTGCTTGCTTTTTCTCAGAAAGAGCCGTGGTGTGCGTTTTCGCCGGAAAACGCGTTTTCGGCCGAAAACGTGTACGTTTGCACTTCCCCGCCACAGGGAAGCTGCTAGCCGGGAATTCTCTGCCTGGTTCTACCCGCTGCCCGGAACGCTACGCAGGGCAAAAGCGGTTCTCGTCCTCCGTGCTTGCTTTTTCTCAGAAAGAGCCGTGGTGTGCGTTTTCGCCGGAAAACGCGTTTTCGGCCGAAAACGTGTACGTTTGCACTTCCCCGCCACAGGGAAGCTGCTAGCCGGGAATTCTCTGCCTGGTTCTACCCGCTGCCCGGAACGGTACGCAGGGCACAAGCGGTTCTCGTCCTCCGTGCTTGTTTTTTCTCAGAAGGAGCCGTGGTGTGCGTTTTCGCCGGAAAACGCGTTTTCGGCCGAAAACGTGTACGTTTGCACTTCCCCGCCACAGGGAAGCTGCTAGCCGGGAATTCTCTGCCTGGTTCTACCCGCTGCCCGGAACGCTACGCAGGGCAAAAGCGGTTCTCGTCCTCCGTGCTTGCTTTTTCTCAGAAAGAGCCGTGGTGTGCGTTTTGGCCGGAAAACGCGTTTTCGGCCGAAAACGTGTACGTTTGCACTTCCCCGCCACAGGGAAGCTGCTAGCCGGGAATTCTCTGCCTGGTTCTACCCGCTGCCCGGAACGCTACGCAGGGCATAAGCGGTTCTCGTCCTCCGTGCTTGCTTTTTCTCAGAAAGAGCCGTGGTGTGCGTTTTGGCCGGAAAACGCGTTTTCGGCCGAAAACGTGTGCGTTTGCACTTCCCCGCCACAGGGAAGCTGCTAGCCGGGAATTCTCTGCCTGGTTCTACCCGCTGCCCGGAACGCTACGCAGGGCAAAAGCGGTTCTCGTCCTCCGTGCTTGTTTTTTCTCAGAAAGAGCCGTGGTGTGCGTTTTGGCCGGAAAACTCATTTTCGGCCGAAAACGTGTACGTTTGCACTTCCCCGCCACAGGGAAGCTGCTAGCCGGGAATTCTCTGCCTGGTTCTACCCCCTAACCCGGAACGCTACGCAGGGCAAAAGCGGTTCTCGTCCTCCGTGCTTGCTTTTTCTCAGAAAGAGCCGTGGTGTGCGTTTTGGCCGGAAAACGCGTTTTCGGCCGAAAACGTGTACGTTTGCACTTCCCCGCCACAGGGAAGCTGCTAGCCGGGAATTCTCTGCCTGGTTCTACCCGCTGCCCGGAACGCTACGCAGGGCAAAAGCGGTTCTCGTCCTCCGTGCTTGCTTTTTCTCAGAAAGAGCCGTGGTGTGCGTTTTCGCCGGAAAACGCGTTTTCGGCCGAAAACGTGTACGTTTGCACTTCCCCCCACAGGGAAGCTGCTAGCCGGGAATTCTCTGCCTGGTTCTACCCGCTGCCCGGAACGCTACGCAGGGCACAAGCGGTTCTCGTCCTCCGTGCTTGCTTTTTCTCAGAAAGAGCCGTGGTGTGCGTTTTGGCCTTAAAACGCGTTTTCGGCCGAAAACGTGTACGTTTGCACTTCCCCGCCACAGGGAAGCTGCTAGCCGGGAATTCTCTGCCTGGTTCTACCCGCTGCCCGGAACGCTACGCAGGGCAAAAGCGGTTCTCGTCCTCCGTGCTTGCTTTTTCTCAGAAAGAGCCGTGGTGTGCGTTTTGGCCTTAAAACGCGTTTTCGGCCGAAAACGTGTTCGTTTGCACTTCCCCGCCACAGGGAAGCTGATAGACGGGAATTCTCTGCCTGGTTCCTCCCGCTGCCCGGAACGCTACGCAGGGCAAAAGCGGTTCTCGTCCTCCGTGCTTGCTTTTTCTCAGAAAGAGCCGTGGTGTGCGTTTTCGCCGGAAAACGCGTTTTCGGCCGAAAACGTCTACGTTTGCACTTCCCCGCCACAGGGAAGCTGCTAGCCGGGAATTCTCTGCCTGGTTCTACCCGCTGCCCGGAACGCTACGCAGGGCACAAGCGGTTCTCGTCCTCCGTGCTTGCTTTTTCTCAGAAAGAGCCGTGGTGTGCGTTTTGGCCAAAAAACGCGTTTTCGGCCAAAAACGTGTACGTTTGCACTTCCCCGCCACAGGGAAGCTGCTAGCCGGGAATTCTCTGCCTGGTTCTACCCGCTGCCCGGAACGCTACGCAGGGCAAAAGCGGTTCTCGTCCTCCGTGCTTGCTTTTTCTCTGAAAGAGCCGTGGTGTGCGTTTTGGCCTTAAAACGCGTTTTCGGCCGAAAACGTGTACGTTTGCACTTCCCCGCCACAGGGAAGTTTCTAGACGGGAATTCTCTGCCTGGTTCTACCCGCTGCCCGGAACGCTACGCAGGGCAAAAGCGGTTCTCGTCCTCCGTGCTTGC